>NW_008707965.1:1083147-1143720 GCF_000327385.1 Lottia gigantea | reverse complement strand
ATAAGTTTTTTGGGAATGGAAGATTTTTAAGGGGGATAATTTTTTCCCGGAATCAGGGGTGGAAAAAACCCCCCCCCCCCCCCCCCCCCATACTTAATCACCACCACCCTTGCGTACCCCCCTCTACCCTTTTTTACTTCCAATGTTAAGGTCATAGATAGATTGGCATCAGAAAGACAATGAACTCATATTGACTCGAAAACCAAAATAATAAAATAATTGGATTCTGTGACCTCAAAACTCATAGTTGAAACAATTTCGGTGCCAAAGTTAGTTAGATCGGGCTTAATTGTGGCTTTCTGTACCATTCAGATTAAGGTTTTAACCAATCACGACCCTTAATCCGTATTTAGGGATCCGGATTATCGATGTAATAAGCTCGCATAACGACTGAAGGTTATGAACCCTAAGTTTCAAGGGTATAAAAAGGACAAAATCTCCAACAAATACATATTCGAGCTGACTGTTCATACAGTAAGTTGAAAGAAAGATTCGTTTCTTTTAGGGCATTTGTTTTTGGCTTCTTAAGTGGAGTTCATTTTTGGATTACCTGTGCCTTGTAGGTATGGAATGGAAAGACGCTTGAATTCTGATATGATTTGAGCTTTATCAACAGCGGAAAATAGCCGAGAAAAACAACCGAGTGAAAGCTTACTTGAGCAACAGAAAAATTGAAATATTGCGTAGGCATTGTGCACAGTTGGTCAATCTCGCTGTGCATTCTACCTATACAGTGTTTCGGGCTATTTGACTTACATTTGTATGGAAGGCAATCGATGGCAAAATCTATCTACTACTACAATCTATCCACTGTGAAAGTTCTGCTAGCGCTTTGCTTTACGGAATCTACCGAGTATTGCCGAATGGTATATGAATATGACCTCTGTCGTAAGACAACATTGTAGTAAGTTGAAAATTTATGCAGCAAAGTACAGTTAGCAGTGTAGAAGGCTATCGCAATGAATCGAAGACAATCTGCTACATGACAGGAATAAGGTTTTTGCGTAGGCGTTGTGCACAGTTAAATAGATATTGTGTATTCCCCCTAAGCATCAAATTTTATTACTAGAACAACTTAATGGCACCATTTCTTATCTTATTCTATCACAATTTCTTCTTTTATGAGGCTAACACACCCTAAAAAATACAGTAGTCATAATTATGTGCTGTTTTACAGTGTAGTGAAGATGACTATCTCTTTATGACAGGGATGAAGTTTTTGCGTAGGCGTTGTGCACAGTTTAATAAATATTGTGTATTCCCTCTAGGCATAAACTTTTATTTCTAGAACAACTTGGTGCATTTTTGAAGCATTCTATCTTGACAAAGGTTTTTAAATTTTTGCTTTACTTCTACAAGCATTTACATGTTTTTTTTACTGGTTTTGTTCATATTATTTGTTGAAAATAAAAAAAAAGTGATTTTGAAATATCGTCGTATTTATCAAACCTGTTGAATATCACAATTATTAATAAATATGATGAAATGATATTTTGCGCTACATAATGCCAAGGCCCTTGAAATAACGTTACCCATTCTGCTTTTGAAAAAGAGCAATGATATATCCCTTATGAACGTAGGCACGTATCCAGTACATTGGCAGATTTTTTTTATTGAATGCCCTAATGCAATTGGATAGATTTTACCTAAATCGCAGCGATGACTGTATCAAGTATCATCTGCGCTATAGTTGAGCACCTAAATAAAATTAAAATTAAAATTCGAATCTCAATATTCGTTTCGTGGCTATTCTTCTGAGGGGACTTCACTTGACATCAATGATCCGACGGAAATGTTATACATCTCATATTCTAGGTCATTTGATATTTAACCAATCAAAATAATCTGTTCAATAACAGATTTGGATTCTATATACATGTATGAGGAATTCTGGGATATTCATTGTTAAACATTGACTTGTATTATCTAACCACTTTTGACCCATTAGCCCCTATCTTCTGATGGTTAGCGCTTACTTTTCAGAGCCTGAGCTTATGGTGACGTGTAAGGAATTCAGTGAGTTTTTTTTAAAACTGTTTTTGATTGTAAAGTATGAAAATTTTTTATGCCATTGGGTCAAAAACCCACAGGAAACGATTTAAAGAAGAATCTCATTTGATGACGAACATAGTATCCAGCATAGAAAGTATATAAAACAGATAACAATATGCATCAGCGCTGTATGGATATAGAAACCTGGAAGAATTCATGTCCTTATCAATAAATAGGAATAAACAGATGGAGCCATATATAGTTCACTTTATTCAAAAATATTAGTATGAGGCGTCAACCATTCAAAAAGACCTAATTCATATAAGAAAGGATTGTTCGCACTCATATATTATTCACGAGTTTCTCCATGTATTCATATAATATATGAAACAAGATGGAAATGTGGACAGGGTGGACATATCGCTTCCAAATACGAGATTTACCTCCTCAAATAGTGCTGAAGAGATGATGACTGAATGTTTGTCAGACAACAACCGAGTTAAAGAAAACGGACATCTAAATTAGAATTTTACCTCAAATAGCTAATTCTCTCACGGCACATTCGATTTTTTGAAAGTAGACAGAAAAACAATTATTAAATAGGCGATAGATAAACAAAATCTATACAATTTTCTGCAAAATTTTCCTTATTTAGATAATTATGAGTTATTACGAACAAAACACGACTCATCTGCAATCTTTTAGCCATCAGTGTCACTTAAGTTGGAGTTGGATGATTGGATTTGTATCCAATTATATTTCAGTTCTGTCCGATTTGGCAAGTCAGAGTGTATTTTGTCTTGACGTGAGGGCAAAGTTGTAACTTCCGGTTAAAAGCGTCAAAATGGCCGCCTTCTGAAAATATTTCGAAGATTTTTTCCTTCAACTGTTATTTGAATATTGAAAATTACATCTTTATTCATTCAGGGAGAGAGGCAAAGAATACTGATAGTTTCTGAAAGTGTGGTCTGCTCTCAGACTTTTAGAAGCGGACAAACATGGAGAAAGGAGCCCCTGAATATATGTCAGCTGATGAGCTGCGAAGTCGGCTTTATCACAGTTTACGAAATAGAGGAATGGTGAACACAATAAAGGTAGGACGGAGAACCCTTATTAATATTTTTGAAGGATATGATCCAGTGATGGGTCAAAGAATAAATAAAGTTCACGAGAAACCGTAGTTTGGGAAGGACGAGCCCTCAAAGGCTACCGCCTTTAATGATGTCATGTTGAGTCTTGTTTGTTTACATCACGTGACTCCATCTGTCATTGGTGGTATACTTGAAAGTGAATAGTTTTAAGTTTATTGCACAGAACATTCAATAAGAATGTGTTTTGAACTTGAACACATAATATAGGGACTAAGAGAGGGCAATACTTAGAACATTAGTATTAGGTCAGTGTAAAGTAATTATGTGCTTATTAAAACAGTAGTGGTGCATTAAGATAAAACAACGATTAAATAAAACAACCAAGTTTCTTTAAAAATGCACCCTGCCACATTGTAGACTAATACTTTCCATTGATAATCAATATCACTTTCAGCAATTCAGACCATTTATTTTTCAGGGAGCTAGTTGCTTTGATTTGTGAAAAGGGTATTAAAAGCTTACTTTCATGATAATCTCTTGACAGGTGAAAATGAAAATACAGTAGTTGTACCTTCCTTGTCAAAATTCTTCATCTTCATATATAAGCTTATATTTCATTAATGCACAGATCAATTGGCTAGGATATAGATAATCTCATATTTTTAGTTTTCCTTTCTTCATTGCTTCAGTTATAATTTCAGTCACAATTAAGAAACAGTCTGGTAACAGAGCTGCAACAATCATTAAAAGGAAGACTGACGTTACAGGATTTAAAAACACCAGAAGAAGGTTCACTGCTTCATCGAGCAGCCAATAGTCTTATAGTTGATCATCTACGTAGCTATGGCTATGACTACACCAATAGTGTTTTTCTACCAGAGAGTGGACTCTCACAGGATAAGGTAGAGTTTTGACAATTTTAATATCTTAGAAATCATTTCAATATTATTAGACACTAACAAAATCCATGGTTTGATTCTGGTATATATCCAGACAGTACCTCTTGATATTTCAACTTATTTCTCCCTCCATTTGATTTGATTATGTTTTTAATGTATATATTTAACTCCTTACTGTTTTTACTGTTTTATGTCTTATAACTGGTTGGAGCTAGACTGGTATAAAAGTGTAAGCTTACTGATTTGACATTAAATATTTTTTTTGTAGGTATTTAGTAAAGAAGATTTTCTACAGTTATTACATATCAGTCCTCAATCTAGACTTTATAAACAGCTGGTAAGTTTATTTCAACATTAATTCTTTATTTCCAATGCACAAACTCTGTGTCAAAAATACTATGGAATTGACCTCTTTTGGAATTCTCATGACCAATGACCAATGAAAACTTAATGTGAAAATTATTGCAGATATCTGTATCCCTTTTATTACCATAGATGGATGTCCAAATATATTCTGATTTTGCCATTAAGATGCCCCAAAATGCCATTGTCAGGCATCAATACAAATCCCAAATCAATTTCTTTTTTATATTTCAGATGTCATGTGATGAAAAAACTGGAAAAGGTACCATATTACCATATTTTTCAAGTATTTAAGACAAACACACGTTTCAAAGGAAGTCATTTCAAATCTTTTAGTGTAATGCAGAATCACAGACTTTTGATAAGATCATACATCGAATTATGCTTAAAGGGGACATTGGAAAAGAGTAAAAAAAACTGTTTGACTGGGTGTTTCAGAAGGAGTGAACACATCCCAGACTGAAACATATTCACCATGAAATTTGTCATCAATAGTTCTACTATTTCAGGGTTTTTATGGAAGTTTTTATCTGAGATGTCTGCTATTCATGCCAGCGCCACTCAAGAATTTGGTGTTCAGACTGATCTTATTAAAGTTGGTCCTATATCATCATTAGGTCAGTTGTAATTTAATGTATGACACAGTTCTATCAATTATAAAATAGAACTCCATTTATAAGCATGATTATGTGGTGAAAGAAAACAGAATTTCTGATCTTAAAAAAGCTTGGGTCAAAGCATAAGATTTTTTCTACCAAAGTTGAAATCTTTTTATAAGCAACTTTAAATTTGATATCACTTTTTGATTGAGCTTGTCACTTGTAAACCTTTTAAATACAATTATTGTAGATGAGAAACTAAAAGTGCTATAATATTTATAATAATAATAATAATAGTATCTTTATTTCTTTAGGGTAAAAGATAAGGTCATTAATTACTGGTGGGCATCAAGATCAGATCCTGAGTGCCCAATGATAGACCTGCTATACTCTAATATAGATTATATACTCTCAAGAAAACTCTATGTTGATATCTGATTTAGTTTTTCTGTAGCCAATTTCATTATTTTATTATAGATGAGAAACTACAAGTGTTAGATCAGTTATATTCTAGTAAAAGAGATGATATGTATAAATCTACCTCCATGTTGACAGAGGAAAGGATTCTTAACTTCCAGAAACAAATGGAAGAACGATATCAATCACAGTTAAAACAAGAGGTTAGTTGATATTTATTTCTTACCAAGAGTTATTGCCCTTGAGATCGATAAACTAGCTAAAACTGTTGAAAAATTTAAATTTATTTCAATTTCTAGGTACTGGTTCTGGATTAATACTTGAGGATTTAGGGCAAATGATCCAATGGATCTGTTCGTGTCTATCCTGCAAGACGTTGTGTGTCAGGCGATTCAGAAGTCCTTGGCAGCTCCAAACACTGGAATGACTAACAAACGCTGTTCTGCTAATTGTTTAAAACAAAAATAATGAAACATCTCGTTGCTCTGCAGTCATGTATACATTCTGATATGTATGTGATACTTTCTGTTTTAGTTTTTTGTTTTCAAATAACAAAATCTTATAGTTTAAAATTTGTTGATTTTTTTTGTAGATTCGTAGAATGAGAGAAAATGAGTTAACTAAGTTAAAAATAGAAGAAAGAGAAAAATGTCGTAAAGAGTTAGATCAGCTACGACGTGATGTAAGTATTATTTGTCATATTTACCAGTCATATCTGATATTTTAGATTTTATAGTGACCTAATAATACCTTTGATTTCTGTTACATGCCACTCAAAGAAAAGAAAGTGCTATGTTTTCAGAAGTTTCTGACTAAGCAAATGATATATTATTTTACATGATAGCTGGTATCTGACTACGTGGATTGAATTAGTCACACTGTGCAATCAATATAATTGATGTATTTAGCACTGTTTTAATAGTGAAATATTTTATAGTTGATTTTATCAAACTATGTATAATTGTAGATGGAGAGAGATTATCAAACCCGCTATGATTCACTATTAGTTAGAGAGAGAAACGCTACAGAGAGATTACATAGAGAACAAGAGGTAAATATTATTGTCATTAATCTCCAATAACTTTCTGTTTTAAAATATTTATGATATTTTAATCTGGTTTAATACACATTAATTTTCAATCACTATTGACATTTTTGATTTGATTTTTGTTGTTATTTCGAAAAAGTGCTTCTAAAATTTTGCTCACTAAAAATGTTTTCTTAGATTAATCTCTGCTAGGTGGTTCATCTTTTAACAAACAGTTATTTTATTGAAGATTCGAGATAAAGAGATGCACTCACAACGTCAAACTTTACAAGAAGAAATAAGTTGTATACATCAGAGGGAGGCTGAGGTCAAACGGGAAGCTGAGGTCAACCAAAGGTCAGTTATGAAAAAAAGCATATGATCTCTAGCCTGTCTAAGTTATTCAAAATTTCAATACATTTACTGAGAAACCTGTACTTAAGAGACAATATCAAAATGTTGACAGATAAATCCTTAAGAAAATAGTAAATGAAATCAAAAGTTAAATTTTTATCCTGGCTGTGGATATATTTTTTTGGTTAATTGGACATACTTTAATGACCTGTGAAATCTGATCTCATTTCCCCAGGAGAAGCCCATTATTTACGTATTGACAAAATATAAGTCAACAACTAGTGCTATTTCATCAGCAGTTCCTAGAAACGGGCGTTAAAAGATGACATTAAAAATGAGATTAAAAAATCATAAGTTCCTCAACAATTTTGTTTCAAATTAATTTTTAGAGAGAAAAGATTACAAGACCAGCGGATAAAAGACAAAATGGAGGATTTGAAACATCGAGAACTAGAAATCAAAAGACAAGAATTAGAATTTCAACAACGGTTAGAGAATGAAATGGCCAAGTTTAAACTGGATCAACAGGCTAGATTTATAAATAGAACTCAAAATATAGAGGTCAGGGAGGTGAAGGTCAAAGGTTAGTAGAAGCTGGGTCATGGCCATTAGTAATCAATTGATTTATTTTCATACTCTGATAGTGACAACACTGATTTTGTTTTGTTCCAACGAGTTTTGTATTTTGGCTTCCACTCCAAGTTATACTTAATGTCCAACGAACCCTTGTCAAAAACGACATTTGTCATTCGTGTCTGTAATAAACAGCTCAATCAATGGTCCTGGTAATAACCCATAGAGTTGTTCAGTCCAATACCATTGAGTGGCATTGATTTCAATCTGAGAGATATACATCTCTCCTGAGTCAGATATGAGGCTATATTTTGTGTACTTGATGTTGGCAATTCCCTCCATTTATTGCCTTCACTGCTCAGCTCAAACTGCAATCCAAAATGCTCTATCTGATGATGAAAGGTACGTTTGAAACAACAATATTTTGAGTTTTTTGTAGATAGATTGTTTATTTATGTGTTTATAGAAAATGAGAGACAAGTAAGTGAAGAAAAAGATAAAATTCAGTCGTATAAAGATGATATCAGAGATAAAACAGCTCGAGTTAATGAATTAGAGGTAATAGTTATTATAATTCCTTACAACATATTCTAGAAATGATCTAGAGTTTTAACTTCTAACATTGTTTCTAGGATATCCTAGGGTCTTAACTTCTAACACTGTTTCTAGGATATCCTAGGGTCTTAACTTCTAACACTGTTTCTAGGATATCCTAGGGTCTTAACTTCTAACACTGTTTCTAGGATATCCTAGGGTCTGAACTTCTAACACTGTTTCTAGGATATCCTAGAGTTTTAACTTCTAACACTGTTTCTAAGATATCCTAGAGTTTTAACTTCTAACACCGTTTCTAAGATATCCTAGAGTTTTAACTTCTAACACTGTTTCTAAGATATCCTAATGTTTTAACTTCTAACACTGTTTCTAGGATATCCTAGGGTCTTAACTTCTAACACTGTTTCTAGGATATCCTAGGGTCTTAACTTCTTACACTGTTTCTAGGATATCCTAGAGTCTTAACTTCTTACACTGTTTCTAGGATATCCTAGGGTCTGAACTTCTAACAGTGTTTCTAAGATATCCTAGGGTCTTAACTTCTTACACTGTTTCTAGGATATCCTAGGGTCTTAACTTCTAACACTGTTTCTAGGATATCCTAGGGTCTTAACTTCTAACACTGTTTCTAGGATATCCTAGGGTCTGAACTTCTAACACTGTTTCTAGGATATCCTAGGGTCTTAACTTCTTACACTGTTTCTAGGATATCCTAGGGTCTGAACTTCTAACACTGTTTCTAAGATATCCTAGGGTCTTAACTTCTAACACTGTTTCTAAGATATCCTAGCACTTAGATTGTTTTGAGAATACACAGCCTTATCAGTTTTCAGGATTAAAATCCAACCTTTGATTCTTCAAGCAATCAAAACTTCACATGTTTATTGGTTTTTGTATCCATTAATTATTTTTTCAAATTTTCTTTGCTCCTATTTGTATGTTACAAAGAAAATGACAGAAATTGACAATGATTGATATCATTTTTAGACACTATTACAAGAAGCAAGACATAAAGAAGTTTCAGCTACCAGACATAATGAATATCTGAATTCTAAACTTAGAGATGTAAGTTTCTGTTAAATACATAAGGGGACAGTCAGGCCATTTTTTTCACTAATCATACTTTTGTCTCAGAAATATGAATTTTTTAGCTAAGCCAATCAGTTTTAGCGTTCAAAGCTCACCGTCCAAATTTGAGCCTTCAAATCCACGGGTGTCTAGAATTATCAGCTATTGAATGTTAAAATGATGACTCTGTGATGTATAGAAAAGACATGTATAGGAAAGGTCAGTTTGAAGTAGTTTAAAAGGAATTATGTGATTTTCATACATATCTAGTACTTCTGAAGACTAAAGATTAAAATCAACACCTCAAAATGGGTCCTGTCCCTTTATCATTGATGAGAGTTCATCTCATACTGCAGACATACTGACAAATAGTACAGATATTTTTAACAAATTGCATGACTGTAACTTGTTAAAGCCAGTGTGTTTAAGATGTACAAGGAACTGTTGAAGAGTGTATTAAAATGTTGTAATTATTATTTCTATTATTACAGATGACAGACTACTCTACTTTAAAAGAACAAAATGTCTCCCAGAGAAATGAACTGGAAACTCTCAGAAAGTAAGTGATTCTATACTTTTATGACACTGTAAAGTTGATAGATGATTTGAAACAGTGTTTTACATAAAACTTTCATGCACCTTATTGACTAATGAAGACTGGCAACACAATGCAGTGTGCAAATAGTTTAATTTTGCCAAGACAGCAGTTCCCACTGTCAAGAAATATTTAACATGCACAGTTTGTAGTACATGAAATCTCAGTTTAATGTTCTACCTAGTAACTTTTCCTGTCACCTGCATTACTCACCTGTATCTTGACCTATACTAAGATCTAACCTTGGCCTTGATTTAGTAGGATTGCACATAATCACAATAAACACAATTCCAAAATCTTTTTCATATCTTAGTATTATAATTATATGTTGTTGTTTTTTTCAGTCGACTAGCAGAAGTGATGAATATGAATGAAAGAGAAAGGGGAAGTAAGTCAGATTTATGAGCACTCTTATAAGTTATGAGTTCATAGATTAAAGCATTAAATTATGTTAGATCTTGAAGCAAATAGATTCTATATCTCCTTTTATCAATTGGAGCATATTAAAGCTTTGATATACCTTTGAAAATCGATCAAAAGATAAGTGTCAATATACATGCTAGTTAACAAACAATTTAACTTCCCCCATACTATAGGACAAGAAGAGTTGTTACGTGAAATGAGGCGGCCTACACCAGAAACTCTGATGATGCAGAGAGACATGGAACGAGCCAGAGAAAATCTACGCCAAGAGCAAGTTGTCTTCGAACAACAGAAACAACTTCTAGAATCTCGACTAAAAGATGAGGTAGGGTTATTTTTAATAAGATCAGAGAAGAAAACAACATCCATATTTTACAAAAATGTGAGGGGAGCATAAGAGGATCCTGTCTACAAGCTGGAAATTGCCTATAAACTTCTTGGCATTGATGTTTCCCAGATTATCCGTGACCAGTTATAGCTAGAATGACTGGAACAATTAGGAAAGTTGACCAAGATAAGAAGCCACTTGTTTCACTTAACCAGACTTAAAAAGACAACATGTTTCCTATACTCTCTTATTGACTTAGCTTCAGTCTGTCTTCAGCACGTTAAATAGCCATCACTTTACACAATCATTCAGACCACAAATAAATTGTCCAGAGAGGATCCAGACAACAACTATTAGCAAGTTCACATCTTGTCTATTTAAGATTGATCGTAATCGAGAGTTAATGAGTCGATATGAAGAACAGACGTTACAAATGAAAGATATGAATCGAGAGGTTGTTGATCTACGCCAACATTTATCAGTCACCAATATAGGTAAGATATATGATATAAAGCACACAAGACAAGCTCTTTCAGTAAAAATGCAATTAGTAAATACATTGGATACAAACTAGATGTTAGAATTTTATTTTGAAAAGTATTATGGACAGCTGAAATTAAGCTCTATCAGCTTGAAAGCAGCTATTTATACATATATACACTACTGACTGTAGTTCTATAGTTGTTTTTATTTTTCCTTTCTTTTTTCAGCCTTGAATAATGAAGTATATAGAAGACCTCACTCAGAAATGGACGGAAGGTGAGAAATTTTTTTTTTTAATTGGGAAATGTGTCTGTTTCATACCAATTTTTTCTGTAAATGATGACAAATATGTCTGATTTATGAACATAACAGATAAATTTCTGAATCATATATAATTTTCATGCAACCAGTTTTGATCTTTTCGTTTCCAATGACTTGATTTTGATGTCTGAAGGTTCCTGATAACTACAATATTCAATATATTTCTTAGGTTAAATGATAATTGGTTTTACCTTTCAGATCTTCAATGCATGCTTCACAACGGTCAGAGAAACATGTTGAATTTCAAACAGCGGCTACACCTGGTTTGCAGACGTCAACCCGTAGTCACCAACAATCCAGACTTCCTGCTCGCTATCGAACACAAGATGTTTATAATGATATTGACTCTGACCTTGAAATTCACGTCGGAGTGACACCTGGTGACTACGAACATCTATCATCAGAAGATATCTCCACGGCTACCAATAACTCAGCAGACGTTGTAGCTGATGCTAAATATAGACTGAAAAATCTTGAAAAAGAGGCCAAGGTTTGTAGAGCTGTTTGTTGTAAATTTCTTAATATGTCTCCTTTTATTCTTTTGATAGAACTATCTTGGATCAGTCCCATCGTTCGGGTGGGGTCCATGGGGGCTGGGCCCCAGCAAGTGAGAATTAAGCCCCAGCATAATCTTCTCCAGTTCAACAGAGATTGATTTATTTACAGTGTCTTTGTACAAAACCTCAAAATTGTCAGTTCACTGGGTCTCTAATTCTTCAAATTTTTTTAGTACAAAATCAGAGCCCAAGCGACAATTCATGTCTTGGATTGTGGATTGTATAAGTATTTTGTCATATTTGCAGAAAAAAAGTTATGACAACCATATATTACAAGGATTCAGGGACCCTGAAGTTAACCAAGAATTTCCTGAATTACCCATCATGCACATTTATTTCCAGAAGATCTTTTTATATTCGTCATTTCAAATAAAATGCATCACAAAGAAATGCCTTTTTTTTATAGAATTTAGAAAAAGCGTATCAGAATTTCCACTATAATATTACTAATCCTAGTTCCGTACCAGATGCAGTACCTTCATCATCAATACAACATAGAGAACTGGAACACTCACGTAAGTTATCTACCTTGATTAATGATCTATTCTCTCTCTATTCTCTATTCTCCAGTTTAGAAACTTTGCTGTTTTGTCAGAACCTTGAACATTACCTAACTAAAGTGTGTCTAGCTAAATAATTATCTAATAAGTGTCTATTACATCTGTTTATGGATGCTGGTTTTGAAAGATTGTTTAGATATCTGTATTGTCTGTTTTTTCATTGTATTGGTTCCTCTCCTAAGATGTTTCTGCAGAGATCAGGACGTCTACGAGTAGATTCTGTTGGTGGCAAGATTTCTATGATAGTTATACACTATTAATCCAATTTATAAATACTTTTTTGTGCTAATCTTTTCTTATTTTCTAGTTTTTAGTAAAAATGTCTGATTAGTACTCTCTTTGTGTGGAGTGTATGATATTTTAAACTTTTCTTCTGTTATCCAGGGACGAGATCTATGGGAGCCAGTCATCATATGTCCCCAGCCCAGTCACCAATACCTCATTCCCTACCCCTATCTTCCACCCCCCACAATCATCACAGTAAATCTAGTGTTCTCACTCAACAACAACAATACAGTGATGGTAAGTAAGATGGTTATTAAGTTAAGGTGTTTGGGGGGATTGTTTCTGGTGTAAAAATCTATAGAGAAGTTGTTATACCAAGGTTTGATCGTTTGGGATTTTAAGTTTCTGTTTTGATTAGTAGCAAAGATTTGTTTAAAATGAAAATTTCTCCAATAATTGATATATAGGCTTTAACAAAAGTTCCTTATTTAGCAAAAATGAACAGATTTGGTTGTATTCTTGAAATTTTTAATGTTCTTTTTCTCCTCCAACAGATAGTTTTGAAGAGTTAAGTAGGGGAAGTAAAGAAAAGGTGAAGTCAGCTGATCCTTTATTAAAGTTTAATTTATCAGGAATGTCAGAGGATGACCAGGATAAAAATAAAGGGTGAGTTTCTTCAACAGTTAGAGCCTTTGCATACCAATTAATTTGACGCTGTTAGAATTGTTCTCGATTTTCAACTGTTTAATTTATATCATTATCAATGTTTAGTTAGCACAAAAAAAAGTTTAGCTTTCATTTGAATTGAATTATTCATGGTAAACATTATTTATATGGATGGCTAAATGACTAAATGTGTTAGATGCTAGCTCGCTAACCTGAAGGTCCAGGGTTCAATCCCGGCAAAGGTCAAGACAATACCCTCAGATTTATCAACCCGGTTTCCCCTTGTCAGTGAAGCAGGTGGATGGGTTGACATGGAAAAAGCGTCCAGTCGTTCAGATAGGCCCTGTGTGCTACAGACTGTGCATGTTGGAAATCAAAAAAGAGAAGGCTAATGCCGCTGTCCTGGTAATATGTCCCTTATTGCCCACTGCATGGCATTTTCTTCATTAGCCCAATAAGGTGCAGAAGAGTGGGACATAAAACTCCATTGATCTTTTTTGTTTTCTTTGTTTTCTTTTTTCCATTATTTTAAAATAGCATGTTTCAAGAGTAGATTTTTGTTACAGTAGATCTACTGCAGAAAGGAAAGAAAAATCTCGACCAATCACTGTGGATGATTTAGAAGCCCGTCCTGGATCACCGAGTCTAGTGGTAGTCGCTGGATCTGAGTCACCCAGTGAACCCAGCCCAGAGAAAGATGAAACAGATAATAAATCTAAGCTCACCCCAGCCTTTCTACCTCCTATTTCACTAGATGATGCTTGGAAAACCAGCAGTAATCATGGTAAGATGATAAGATGATAAGGTTTGAGGAACATGGTTAGGACATCTAGTTGTTCTGGGGTCCTGTGTGTTATAGGCTGTGTAGTTGAATATCCCTGGACAGTTGGAACTATTAAATGAATAGGGTAATGCCGCTGGAAAAATGTCCTCCATTTTATGATGTAGCTTTTCTTCATAAACTTAATCAGGTCAAGAAAGGTAGGATGTAAAACTCTACTTCATTTCATTTCCAGATGATAATGATTTAGCACGAGAGAAAGAAGAACTGGAGAGAGAAAGATGGGAGGATGAACGAAGAGAGAGAGATGAGGAAAGGAAGAAATTAGAGCAAGAAGAATGGGAAAGAGAACAGAGAGAATTAAAACAACCGGAAGGAGAGGTAGGATGTTTTAAAGAGGAACTTAATTGGAAAAGATCAAAACCTACTGAAGGTGCCTTCATAGTATTTACAATTTTCTTATGGTTGCAAACAATGAAGTCATGAATACCAAACAGAGTTGTGAATTGCGTTTGAAACTTATAACTGTTTCTTTTTTCGCTACCATTAAAATATATACAGAAATAGACAGTGAAATTTCTAGCTTGAGTTATATTTGAAGGGATTATGCGATTTTCTTGCATTTATCTACTTCTTAAGACTAATAAAGCACAATAAAGACCCAAATCAATCCCCGAAAATGTCAATTGTTTCCCTTTAAATGATCCCTTAACAGTTTGAATTTAAACGAAAATTGGAATAAAGATTAAATTTCCCTGAATACATACTACATGACATTGTTCCTCTTCATTTACCTAATCAGTTCCAGAAAAATAGAACATAACACATGATGTATGTAACATTTTAGACAAAAGTAGCCTCTGAAAAAGAAGAAGTTAAAGAGACAACAGAAGAGATTGACCCTGTTATGAAACAATATATGGAAATGGTTCAACAGAATAGACAGAAAGAACAAGAGGTAGGGTATATGTTATAGATGTTAGCAATTGATTTAGATCTGTTACTGATATCAATATTGGTGAGAACTTGAGAATTGTGTTAAAAGATTTAGAGAACAGGCTTTTGTGCATATAACCTGTTTCTCTACAGCTCCTATCATACATGACTGGTACATTTACTCAAATCAACAGCCCTGGTAACATTAGGACCTTTGTGAAGCTGGAGAAAGAAGGGTTTCACATGCGAAAACCTTTCAACTGATTTTGGGATAACCTCTTGGTCGCCCAGGTTATCAGTACCTATTTGTCCAATGAGTTGAAAAGCCAAAAGTGATGTATGTAGTAAATAATTTACTATGTTATAATGAACAGGTTGCCAAAAAAACAGTAGATAAATGGAGTAAAGATTCAGGTGATAAAACACCTCAAGTTAGTGAGGAAGAAATTTCTATAGCTGAAGATTTAAAAAGGTAAGTTCAAAAAAATCTTTATCATCTGAAAAGGATCTAACATCTTAAAACAATGTGTACACTTAGTTTTTTAATAACAATTTTGTCAGATATATCTTTGTTTTTTGATGATATATGTATTGTTATATTTATTCTTAATACAGCGTTGCAGGGTTTAATCTTTAGTTTTAAAGTGTCTATGTCTGTCTGTCTGTCTCAATGCATAATAACATTAGTTAAAAGATAGTCACGATACTATCAATAAGTGTCAGCTTTATCTCAAAATGCTCTAAATCTATGGACTTTATTAAAGTCGCAATGTCACAATCATGTAACAAACAACTATTTAAACATAGAAGTAAAGAAGCTTGCTTACTGAGATATTATCAGCTTTATGGAAACTGCACAGAGGTGTCAAATGGACTTATAGCTGTGTCACATTGTGTCAGTGATTTAATTGTATTTCTTTCATTTCAGTGTAAATGGATCCGATGATGGTTTTTGTTGGTGAAACTTCTGAGAGATCTAAATTCTTCATAAATATCTTACATATCTTCTTTAAATGGATGATATACTTGAAACTCTACTACAATTTCTATTGTCAAATGATTATTGACTATGAAATTTGACCATTCAGTTGTTTAAGAGATCTAAGATCTTCTGAGCAGAAGAAGGTTAAGCTCTTAGTGTTTGTTTTTCTTCCATTCCGTCCAATTTTATATTTTATGTCATATCCTTTCATGCATAACAAGATTTGAGTTTTTATTTCCCAAGTGTATCCATAATCTTTCAATGTATGTTTAGGTTTTTATTTAAAAAAAGTTTATTATTATCTTAGTTGAATAAGTAAGTAAGGTTCTATTTTGATTGTTTCAAGGCTGGCCCTTAGTACTAAAAATCTCATTTGTTAAGGTGTGAATAAGGTCCTATACTACTTTGTACTACTGTATGCAACAAAAACGCATCCTTCTTAATTATAAGAATTTTTATTGAGCTGAGCCCTTGCTTAAGAATTGCCGCATAAAAAATTGGATGTCCATTTATAGTTGGATATGAATTGTAGTATACAATCAACTATATTTTGACTAAATATAGATTTCAGATGATGGACTTTGTAAACTGATTGTGATATATTCCTGTATAATATATTTTATTGTAAAAATTATGTAAAATATTTTATTTGATATTTATTAAAACAAAATAAACTGGTACAAGTACTGAGAAATGGTTCTTCTCATTCTAAAAATTTAGATTTTTTGGGTGGAACATTTCTTGCTTGTAAGGCAGTTGGTTTTTTGGAATTAACATGAACTTACCATGCCTTAATGACTTCAGTGAAACCCGAACTTCCCACACTTCAATACTTTCAGAGAAACCTGAACCTCCCACACCTCAATACTTTCAGAGAAACCTGAACCGCTCATACCTCAATACTCTCAGAGAAACCCGAACCTCCCACACCTTAATACGAGAAACCCGAACCTCCCATACCTCAATACGAGAAACCTGAACCTCCCATACCTCAATGCTTTCAGATAAACCTGAACCTCCCATACCTTCATACTTTCAGGGAAACTTGAACCTCCCATACCTCAATGCTTTCAGGGAAACCTGAACTTTTCATACCTCAATGCTTTCAGATAAACCTGAACCTCCCATACCTCCATACTTTCAGAGAAACCTGAACCTCCCATACCTCAATGCTTTCAGGGAAACCTGAACCTCCCATACCTCAATGCTTTCAGGGAAACCTGAACTTTTCATACCCCAATGCTTTCGGGGAAACATGAACCTCCAATACCTCAATACTTTCAGGAAAACCTGAACCTCTCAATACTTTTAGAGAAACCTAATCCCTCTCACTGCTTTCAGTGAAACAAGGACCTTATGTCTCAACTACTATGTCTTGCTGTTAAGAGCCTTGGTTTTAACGACAGTTCAGAATTCTGTGGCATTGAAAGGCGATTGATTGCTTCGAATATTGATAGATACAAGAATCATCGATCATGGAAGAAAAAAATTGAAATCGTGATCAAATTAACATGGCCTAAGAAATATAACAAACAAGTAAATGTGGAAAAAAGTGTTTGTGGATACCCTCTGATTCGTTTCATGGCTTATCACTTGAACTATCTTGTAATACATAAGTTCAAAACCTTGCTTTTTTAGCCATAATCCTGTAAAATCTCTTCTCGATCTATCATCTACCGAGAATAGAGGTTTAAAGTGCCACTCGTGACAATTATCAGCCGTAATCTGGTTGATGTGAGGTAAATAATTAAACGGGGGTTTACATTCTTCTTTTCTGCATCTGATTGCGCTGATGTAGGATGATATACCCAAAGTATTCTATGATATTGAATAATACTAGCAATAACGCTTCGCTGAAGTCTGTATTATCTATGTTTTTTTGTAAAGGTAAAAGCTATAACCTCAAACCTTTAACCTTCTAAAGAAAGCTGAATAAGACCTACTATAATGGACTTACATGTAGATATAAAGAGTTCATCGCCGATAAACCCAAATCGATTTAAATATCACAAAGTCGGATTATCATTACGATTTTTTTTTATTCTTTTTTATATCATATCAACCAATGGAAACCAGCCGTTTATATACTAGTTTGGGTTTAGCCCAATAGTAAATGCTAATTCGCATTCACTAACGAAGATTCTAATCACATTAAAAGTGAGAAGTTTGTCATAATATCTTGTATAATATGATGTCATAAGCTTTAACAAACCACATTCAATAGAATTAACAGGACGTAATTGTAGTGGTATAGAAATCGCATAGACAACGATAATCTGCCCTTTTATTGCTAGCTGTTTTGTTCTTATAAACTGACTGGAAGAACAGTGTTTCGTGGCTTTTGTACAGCTGTTTTTTTTAGCGATTGGACGGAATAAACATTTCCGGAAACGATTTTGTAGGTCTACTGTAGTGTCTTTACTTTATAGTTTATAACAAAAAGCTCTGATTCATAATTTGCCAATGGTGCAACTGTATAGTAAATGGAGATAAATGTGCTTCAAATGTTAACCAATTGCTGATAACCTGGAATAGAAAAGATAAAGTTTCAAAATGGGTCTGACGAACAGAAATCGTCCATCACAATCTCTCAGGCGTTCTGACGATGTCAACTGCAAGTCTTTATACGCAAACGGATCGGATGTGTCTTTGCAGATTCCGGATGAGCCTTCCAGAAGGTGGGCGACCAATGAGAGAAGTACCATTAAGGATGTGAAAGGAATCAGGCGATCTGCTTCAAACACCAACAGTGATGCACCTAAAGTTGTACAAAAAGGAATATTATTACAAAGAAGACTGGAGGCTGCACAAACAGTACGAGCCAAATCAATAAATGGTAACACAGACACGAAAATCCAAAGTTCTCCTAGAATTAAGGTCACTCCAAATTCAGCAACGAAACAGTTACATAGAACAACAGTTAAAACATCTACTCCACTTTCCAGTCCGAGACCGACTCCGTCTGTGTCTCCGATTATGTTTAACGGTAGACCAAAATCTTCTGGAGCAGAGTCATTCTCCAATAAGTTTGATTTCAATAATCGGAGATCTTCGGTTGCGTCTTCTAGACCAAGCATAAAAAAAATTACTTCATTTGCCACAGTTGGAAGACAGGTGTCTTCTATTATGAAATTCAAAAGATCTTTCGGAAGAGCTTTGACCATTCCAGAAAACGTTATAGAAGTGGGAGATGAAATTCGAGAACTGCCTAAAAGTCCTCGATTTGCATCGTACCTTTCCCCGGAAGCCCAGTTCGCTGTGATGAAAGGGTATGAAGATGTCCTTCATCGTGAAATTTCAACTAAACTGCCTCAATATAAACCACATTTAAGGAGAACGAAGACTCCCAACAACAAGATTGAGATGAAACGTCTGGACAGAGCAGGATTTAGGCGCTCAAGAGAGGATGATCTTGATAGCGTCTCCAGTATCTACAGTGATGACGAGAATATCAATTATTCCAGTAATGAAACAAGACGAGCAAGTATGCCTGCAACGACCAACTTCTATGGTTTTACAGCTCCGCTGATGAAGGATCGTCCAAGAGCTCACAGTTCACCAGCTGCCTTTGTGCCTCGCGAGAAAAGATTGGTTTTGACATACCGATTTGAAAGTGCCATGGATATTCTGGACACTCTGAGATTTCAAAGCGGATGTTCGACGATCTCCCCTCGAGTTACTGACAACCCTCGTAAAATTCTACCGCTCAAAGACTTCAACAACTGGACTAGTGTGTGGCATAATGAATTTGAGACCGAGGAGACGAAAGACTCGGTCGTTAAAGCTTGGCGGACCTAATCCCATCTTCAAACAGAGGCGTATCTAGAAAATGCCGGAGGAGGGGGTCAAAAATGGATGGTGTCTCTCCGAGTCGAGGCCCAGGGTTCTGGGGGCTAACCCCCTGATAATTTAGAGAGCTAATTTTTCAAATAAAAATAAGATCTATCACAGGCCCGAGGGTGAAAATATAATAATAATGTAATATAATATAATATGTTTTTGTCTTCCAATATTGCTATTTAAACAAATTTCAAATTGTGCATTTGATAAGCCCGAATAAAAGAGCATCTTGTAGCCAGAGATCCAGAGATGATTCCTCTCCACCTTCAAGTTAACAGAGGAAAAGAATGTGATGACGATACCCCATCAAACCTCTTTGGTAGGTGATTCTCCTAGATTCAGTGTCCGGAATCCCGATAGCGCCCTCGAAACAGCATTTAGCGTCAGGACATTTGGAAGCTGGAGATAATTGCTTGCATTTAACTATATGAGAGTTGCAAATCCATGATAACTCGCCTTTAGACGTTCTTGTAATATATATTGTATATTACCCTTGGTTTTAGTTTTTTCCTCTAGTTATGTTTATCGTTGTTAAATGTGTAATTGTATTAATTATTATTACGCAATAGATCATGTTTTATTATTTATCATCCAATGATAGGCCTACAGTCATTAGATTATTATTTACATGTAGGAGTGGACCCAAGTTGTTATCCGGTAGCCTTTGCTCATTGCGCAAAATGAAAGCCCTAACTTAACTTACTTTCAGTGGCGGCGCCAGTGGGAATAATTTACCCCCCTAGAAAAGTGGTTTGCACCCCCAATTGTACCCCCACTTAATTTTCAACATATCTAAATGTCTACCTTTTTTTATCGAAAATATGTGTCAGAATGCACAAAATCAATTCATTTTTCTAAAAATTGAGTCTATGACACCACCACAGAGTAACCAAAATTTGAATTCAGCCTCAGCAGTTGACTCCTCATTGGGTCAGTCTGCTCCCTATTTGTACCCCAGTCTCGGAAGGCTGGTGCCGCATCTGCTTACTTCGTTAAACAGGAAATGTCTGTGGTTAGTTATTTCATTGAGAAGGCCTCAGATGAGCATTTAGGCGAGGTATCAAAGATCAAAACCCCAAACCGTAGCATCGACAAACAATTTAACAGTCTTATATGGAACATAAGTGAAGTGAATGATGGCAAAATCACAACATTCGAAAACTTATTTTAAGATAATAACGTAAATAGGAAGACAAATCCCCTTCAGCAAGAGCCGCCCGCATGATTATCTGCCCTTGCCTAATTATTGATTTCCGGATGTAACTGTCGGAGGGAGGAGAAGAGAACAGCCGCAATAATGGCGACTTGATGTTTACAGAAGTGTCATGTAATCAAATTGGAATAATAAACAGAATTATTGGAATATGTTGCCACCGCCTCGGAAGGTTTGTGATTCTTTCTTTGAACATTTCTTTTGAAATTTCAAATTCATAGTTTTAGATGTCGTGAATTTTGAAGCAGTGAAACTTATTTTGAAAACTGACATTCGAGAGTAGCTATTCAGTAAGGCAAAGTGTAGAAGTAAACTTACTCTTCCACTACAGTAATTCATTCATGGCTAGTTTCGTTTTGAAATTCATGATCAAAATAAGATTGATTTGCCTTTTTTTGTAGGTGAAGCCTTCAGTTCAACTGAAAGCAGTCCACAGTGAGCAGGTCTCAAAATTACAGGCTAAACATCAACAAGAATGTGATTTATTGGAAGATTTGAGGTGAGCTAATTTTGAATCTCTAAAGGGTGAGGAAAGGGGGCGGGGCTGTTTTATGAAGGGCCTTGATGGGGATGCTGGTTTTGTTCTTATACTGTTTATAAAGCTATTTCAGAAATTAGGTGAGCAAATCTGTTGTAGCAATATACCAGTTATGTCTGGCTGCAATCCTAAAATGATCATCAGAACTTTTTGTTTTGCTGACATTTTGTAATGAAATACCATATTTGATAGAAAATCAACAATTTTTGTACCACATTGGAAACTAATGTTAGAAATGAAAGTAACACAAGATTTAAAAGGAAGTTAAAACAACTTCTTAGAATGGACATAAAATTAATTATCAAGAATGGTCAATATGAGTATATTTGCATCAGTTAGTTTACATGGTGTCATAAAGTTACAACAGAATCCCTGTAAAATCTAGAAAATTTACAAAACTAAGTAACTATTGAAAAACGCTTAATCATAATATTAAGCGTTTTTCCATAGTTAAATGCAAGTTTTTTGGATTTATCGGATTATATAAGGATCCTGTTATGTTATTTATGACACCAGGTATATCTACTGATGAATATATGCTCTTATTGGCCAAGTTTAAATTTGTTGAAATTTTATGTTTATTCTAAGACATAGTATTACTTTAAGTAAATTATTTGTTACTGAGGCTTGGTTATTAAATATTAGATTAGATAGGATCCCCCACCATCTCTCTCTCTCTCAAACCTTTCATGGTATACTGTA
The DNA here is from genome assembly GCF_000327385.1 of Lottia gigantea. Classification (NCBI taxonomy): domain Eukaryota; kingdom Metazoa; phylum Mollusca; class Gastropoda; family Lottiidae; genus Lottia; species Lottia gigantea. The sequence continues at coordinate 1,121,632 of NW_008707965.1, read as the reverse complement.
CAATGTTTTGATATGAAATATGTAAAGAATTGTAATCACCACTTAACAGTAGATAAACAATCCTAGTTTTATCAGTCATCTGTCACGCCTCCTTATTTCACTTAAACTCTAGATTCACTTTAATACAATAGATTCACTTTGTTCTAAGTTTGTTCTTTTAAAATAAGTTTCTAGCTTTTTGTGTGTAACTCCTTTTTTTTGCAATTTTCTGTCACACGTGTGATTCCTGTATGAGGTCACAAAAGCTAAGCAAATGATATCTAAGGGCCTTTGAAAAGCTATTTCATCAAACGCTTAAGTTTAACATTTGACTTTTTCAACCACTCTATCTTCTATTTATTTTGATAATGAAGAATAATGTTAAATTAAAATAGTGATAAAAAGGATGAATGATAATCATCATAAGAATGGTTGTAGTGTATGTAGTGATATGAATAATGATAAATACTAGTATAATATAACAGTATGATGTTTATAAATAATAACAATAATGATTAGAGAGTCTAACTGTCTATTTAATGATTATATTCTTTCAACTTTGACCCTGCTGTCAATCATACTATATCTAGTTATCATACAGTAGTACCGTAATTCAATCATTCAATTATTTTTTGAGGTATGGACAGTGGAGTTTTACATCCTGCTTTCCTGCTCTTGATTGGGCTAATGAAGTGTGCAATGAGAGAAATTGTACTAGGACATGGGCTCTTATCTCTTTAGATCTTTTTTGCAAACGTTAATGAGTCTGTAGCTCAAGGGGGCTCCGTTTATTGTCCAATCTAAAACAATTACCCGGTAGTAGAATTTTTATGGTATGAGGTATGGACAGCTAGTTTGTGGAAATGGGAGATTTTGGATGAAAAGGGAGTTTTGCATCTTACTTTTCTGCTTTTGATCAGGCTAATAAGCCTACTCTTTTTATAACTTTTACTACGGCCTGTAACACAAGGAGGCTCATCCAAACAACTACCAGTGCTACCAATATAAGTTTGTCCATGTCAGCTCTTTGGTTCAACCGAGGTTGAAAATGTGAGGCTTTTATCCAACCCTGAACCTTCAGCAAGTGTAACATACTGCCACAGTATGAACAGTATAGGTGAGGTTTTTGACAAGGTGGTAAATATCCCAATGTCATCTGTTGATATATGAAATATACTATTTTGATTCTGATTTTCTACTTTCAATTTTGGTCTTGCTGTCAATCAGATTGTAACTGCCTTTGAAACTATTGAAGCTTGTAATATATAGATGACCCCTAGTACTGACTATGTTATTGGTGAGGTTCATCTTGCTTCAAAGCACATAATTATTAGTTTGTAATTTGGTAGAGTACTGAATCTGAAATGTATATAAAACAAATTTTCATGTTCTGGATCATTTGATTAAAAAAAGATTCCAGATTATCTCTTCTGATTCAGCTCTCTTCATATTTAGATACAGGTTACCATTGTAATTGTTATTTAAAGACTGTTTAAGACTGTTAATGAGTTGTTTCCAGTGTTATTGTTCAAGAGCTTCATTCCTTTGCTCCAAATGAATAGATGATAAGCTTCCAGGAATGTTATACATTTAAGTTTCCATGTGAGCAACAGTGCCACCATGGGTTTGATATTTTGAAACTTTTTAACTAAAAATGTATATACCAAGACTAATAGCTCTGGAAGAATTATTCAAGACTTTGATAACCAATTTTTAAGACAACTATTGATATTTGTAAGTATTCTTTTGGGACTCATTAATCTGATCTATGTCTACTTCACTTTAAGAATTGGATATCTGTAGCTTGGATCAAACGGCCTTATCTATTTTAAGATGTGTCTGGTTGCCAGACTCTGGTAGAATATTGTAGCTCAGATCAATATGTCCTATCTATAAAATGGAATTGAATTGAAGAGATAAATGAACTTCACCTTAGTTTCAGATTTGATCTAAAATGGCAATAGGATAGATCAGTCGTTGAAAGTTGATTTCGTTTGTTAGACAAGTAGGTACCGGTATTGTAATTTCAGATCCCTTGAATTCAAAGAAAAGTTTATGGTTCCATGTCTAGTTTTTTTTTCAATTGAAAAACCCTGTTAATACTAAACTAAAAACATTCCAAAAATCTTAAATTTCATGGGTAATTTTTGCATCATAGAAGTATTTTCTTGCTTTGATCGGTTATTATAGTTTATTGTGGGTATTTTATACGCTGAAGGGAACCTATGTGGAAGAGATGATTACTTGTTAATGGGCACAGTGGAGAAAATTTAATTTTGACATATAATCAGTAATGAAATTTGATATTAGATAATCGAAATTATAAATCCCTAGCCATGATAATCGATTATTTCATCATTTTAGCCAGCCTAACTTTCAACCCCTTCTAAAATACAGCCTGCAAAGAGACAATCTTTTAATGAAAAACTCTTTTTATAACAACAAAATTTCGTGATTAAATTTGTCAGAAGTGTCAGAAGGAGAAAGTTACGACAGAATCTCATTGTAAGAGTTTTCAAGAAATACAGCCTCAAAGTGTTTTTCTCAGCTATGATACAAATGATATCCAAAATCTGCTGAATGTAGGATACATATTTTCAAACATTAAAGGCTAAAAGGATATTTTTGACCACTCGTGGCCGATGGCACACCATGTGCGGGTAACCGTGCGCGACTTTGTCAGACGACAAACACAACGTGCATGTGTTATTGGTATTCAAAGATGGCTGCGGCCAGTGAAGTAGTGACAGAAGCATTCCTTGAGGATAAATTTGTTGAATTATGGCAAGATTACCCCTGCCTTTATAATATCCAATTGTCTACGACGTCTACGAGGTAATAAAAACAACAATAACAACTGCATTCCCCCTCCCCCCTTGTCATCACTTGAACTATCACTGTAGTAGTCAGCCATTTTGATTGATCATGTGATAGGCTGACGTCAGATATAGTTGAGCGAAAGGCGCATCGTGTACGGGGAGTAGTGTGGTGAGAAAGTAGCCCGGTCCATTGGCGCGCGCCTAATTCTCTCCATGTGCGGGAGCCTTTAATATATATTTAAGGACGTTTAAACACCTCTCTTGTGCCGGATTTAAGAAATATATAATCATACACTAAAAGTAGTTTTCAGATTTCTGTAACTGACATATCCTCTCTTCTCTATTGTAAGGTTTAGGGATGAATATCAGTGTCTAAATTGGTCTTGGTACTTGAGTGTGGGATATAGTAGTTAAGATCAGTGAGTCCTATCTATATAAAGAAATTTCTACCAGTGTCATAATGTAGCTGAGATCAATAAGTCGGAATGTAGTAATACAAACAGTGAATGATTGATAGAATGTCTATACGAGTATTGTACTAAAAGAGTTTTATTGGGTATTTCTCTACTCAATCGATGCTGCTATTCCAAATTGTTAATCAAAATCAAAATTTCACTTTGGTTTTACTACAGTTTTGTCTATGGCGGGTTTTCTCAAGCTCGCTTTTTGGAACACATATTATTAATATACAGCCGTATCTGAAACTTCAGATTTGGTTCTTTTCTCTCTCAATTGATGCTGCTAGTGGAAATTGTAATTCTAAATAAAAGTTTCGCTTTGGTTTTACGGCGGTTTGTTAAAGGCGAGTTTTCTCAAGTTCATTATCTTAAACTTGTCATTAGGGTTTTTTTCACACTCAATCAATGCTGCTCGTGGAAATTGTTAATCTGAATAAAAATATACACTTTGCTTGTATCTTTGTCAGGTTTTCTCCAGCAAGGTAGACCATGCTTACTATTTTTGGACACCTAGCATTAATATGAATTTGTCAATTCTTCATTTCTTTCAATAGATGTTTCTATTCTAAATCTTAATAGCTATGAACCCTAACACAGCATTTATTGTTGAGGGTTTTCAGTAGTGAGGCAGGACAATGTTCGTTCTGATGCCTTTTACATATTGTGGTGTCCTGTTTGTGGCACAGTTTCCCTTATTGAACACTGCATGATGTTTGTCCATTTTCATAAAATGTAAAATACAAGTTGATTTCGGCTGTTCTTTATCCAGCTAGAAAGTTTGTTTCTTTGACTTTGTATTCTTTTAAGGCATGAGATAATAATGCCTTTGCCAGTGCTTCCAGGCCAACCCCTATGCTATATAAACAGTTTAAAGTAGATGAATATGAAGGATTATTATTGATTTCTACTCTATAGCTCTTTATTTTATTGGTTTTAAATAACAGTTGATTATTCTACTCGTTAACTTAACGATCTTATCATTTAACATTGTTACAATCAGTGTTATTTATTTACGCTACATAGTTGAAGCACTCTAGACTTAGATATCATAGTGAACCAGTGAGTTAGACACTTGGGATCTAGAATCGATAGAGATAATACTTCAGATTTTTCAACCCAGTTTCCCCTTGTCAATGATGCAGATGGGATGGGATGGGGTGACATGAAAAAGCATCCAGTCCAGAATGGGAGCTACAAGCTATGCACGTTAGAGCAGTGCTTCTCAACCTCAGTGAGATCATTCCTTCCCACAAGGGATGCCTCCAAATCTATTCCTCTCAAAAATAAGTCAGTTTTGAAACGTATTTTACCTGAAAAATTGAATGGATACTACTCATACTCCACATATCAAGATTATTCAATGTGACCTTTGGGTTGAATGTTTATTCACAATTTTCTGTATGTCCAGGGTGAATGATGTAAATTTCACTCGTAGATCACCTTGCCTCCATTTCCCTCCTTGCAATAATTCCTCCCCATGGTCTTCCAATTCCTCTATTGGGGATGAATTCCTCACCTATTGAGAAGCACTGCTTTAGAAAGGGGATGGTGCTGCTGTCCTGGTAAAATTTCCCTCATTGCTCATTACAACTTAAGATGATTTTAGTGTTCTAGTCATCTGAGTTGTTAATCATTCAACTTGATATAAAATCTGGATTTATTACCCAATAACATTACTCTACTGTATAAACTTATTTCTTAATATCATAAATCAAAATTTAATTTTTAATAAGTTTTCTTCAGAAACAGAGCATAGTTTTTCAACAATTATTATCATTTTTACATAGGCCTATCCAAAACCTCACTATCTGATCTTTATGGTGCATTAGTCATACTGAAAGAGTAATTTAATCAACAACAAAATTTATGTAAGTAAACAACCTTCAGTGCTGTTTATTTGGTTTATTGCCGGGAAATACTCCTTGATAAAGAACATGTGATATCCTTCCCAGAAGTCTTTCTATTTGACAAGAGATCAACTGATGCTGTACATATTTCGGATGAAAAAAACCCTTAAGGTGCGGGCACACAAGCTTTCTTGGTCAGAGATTTTTGTGACCGATTAGAGCCTTGAGTAAAATCTTGCATGTGCCATTGCTTCCAAGACAAGATTATCACCTCCCTGACAGGATTTATGATATCAAAAAAGTTTGATAACAGTTTTATGGTCTGCAAGACGTGCAAGCTCAGGCACAAGCAAGATTTAACTTAAGACTCATCGACAAAAATCTCTGACCAAGACCGCTGGTGGGCCTTCGCCATAAGGGAAGCCAGATCTGGAAATTGAGATGGACTTTCCCATTTGGTTGAAATCTACATCGAAACTGTTTCACAGTAAAAGAAGAGAAATATAATCACAGGCTAATAATGTTTTCAAACCAAATTGTAAGAGTAGGAAATTAGCAGGGTTTGAATTTCAATGAAAAAAAAATAGGTCAGAGTAAAAAAAAAAGAAGTGTTAAGTTTCCATGATCATTATTCATGTCTGTCATGTTCTTCTCAAGTCTGGCTTAGAAGTAAAATGAGGACAAGGTTTTTTAATGTGGGTTAAAGGAAAAGAAAAGTCTTTCTTCAATTTTCTTTGAGAAAATGGCAAACAATTGCAAAGGATACAAAATTGTTCTTTTCTTTAAGAAATGTGAAGAAAGAAACTAAAGTCAAAGACAGTAAAATATATAAAAATAGAATAGTTAAAAACATGAATTTTCCCCAAATGTTAAAGTGATACTACGTCTTAGAATGAACATAAAATGTAAGTCTCAAGAATTGTCAGTATGAGTATATATTCTTCAGAGAACTTACCTGGTGTCATAAAGATACAACAGAATCCCTGGAAAATCTAGAAAATTGGAAAATTCATACAACTAAGTTATTATTGAAAAACGCTTAATCTTAATATTCGCCAAGTTAATTTTAGTTAATAAAAACTTCCGTATTGAAGGGTCTATAAAACTTAAAGTGATTTGAACAAGGATCACTTTGTGTTAAGACAGCAAGAGGATGAAGACTTTATCTTTATTTGGATTTATCTGGTAATATTAGGATCCTGTCATGTTATGTATGACACAATGTATAATACTGGCTCTTATTGGCCAATTTTAAAATTCTTAAATTTTATGTTCATTCTAAGACGTAGTATCACTTTAAGTTTCGAAATGAGATTTTTTCCCTCCTTTTCTATTCAATCTATAGCAATTCCATTGGGATTAATTTAAAATCAACAAGTTTTTAAACCATAAAAGAATGGTGAATGATGTAACAGTTTTTCTGTTATACTGAGGAGATTACTTTCTTCACTATTACTAGATAGAGAAATTTCATTTTCTATTTCGTGAAAGATCTATCTAAAATCTTCGGTGACATATGACACAGTGACATAGGTGGTATTTTTGGGCCATGACCTGCCCTCAGGCCTATGAATGGTCTTATTATGAAGTGAAAATTAAGCCCTCTAAATGCTCAATATTAATCTTAGGTCATCTGAAGTTTGTGCGTTCTAGGGGCCTCTAGCAGCCCCCAATACTCCCAGCATCCAGGGGCTTCGGGCCTTCAGACCTCTTCTAGGAGAGAGAGCCATCATTTATTCCCTCCCCCCCTTATTATTATCAATGCAAAGACATTCTAAGACTAACAGTTCTATTATGAAGCTGATATTCCAGTTATCATAAATATAATGGATTTAATTCAAAAAAGCCTTTTTAAATTGCTCAGACAAAAAGTTAATTTTAAATATAAATTGATTATTGAAATTGATAGATGTGTCTATATATTTTATGATCAATGACAGTGCGGACAGTTCTGTGTCATATCAACAAATAAAAGCTATATTATGGTCTAGCTTAAGATGATAAACAACATAAAAATAAAAACAATATAGCCTCGTATTTCAACTGAAGTTAATTTGAGATATCAGTTGATTATTAAAGTTGATAAATTTGTCTGTTATTTTCAGGACATATTGTCAGAAGAGGTCAGCTTTAGAAAAAGAATATGCTCAGGTAAGACGTCATCTTCAACTTTTTCTGGGAATTGGTTTAAAACCATTGACATCTGTTGTTATAAAGTTTAGAACTTACGATTCCGATCGGGTTCAATTCTACAAAATCGACCCATGCTCATACTTACATTTACTGTCTTTCAAGTATTTGCTTAACCAGCTGAAGAGCTTTTTCAGCTTCACCGTAGTACTCTCCAGAATGTAAAAGTTCTGGAAGACACCCCAACCATCCCCCAACCATCATATAAGATTCTGTGCAATTACTTTGATCACAAATGTGTGAACACCACCATAAAGATATCCTTGACATTAGAAATATGATGGAAGGCAAAATTCTGTTAGTCCAGAGAAGGAGATCTTTGATAAGTAAATTTAGTTACATTCTAAAATCTTTTTACCATATTGTAAAGAATCCATGATTCCTTTGGATAAAAACAAAGTTAAATTTCCTTTTGAAGATGTGTAGGATGCTTACAAGTTGGAGTTAAATAAAATCTTACTTTCATATAACAAAAATTCTGTATTTTCTTAGGACCAAAAGACTTTTCTTGTGATCTTTATAAATTGATAAAATGTCTCTATCAGGAACTATAGCATTGATTCATGTCATGTCTCTAGAAATAATCCAGCCTTCTAGCTGGAAAATAAAAATGTTAATAAATATAAAAATGTTTGAAGAAGTCAATAATGTGTAAAACAAAGTTTATACAAGATCTTTCAATCTTAACAAATTCTTTTACCACCCTCTAATCAATATTCTGATTTTACATTCTAACTTTTTATCCTTAAACTACGCTTTCCTTTTATATTCACAGTCTGAAATTTGATTTTACTCTTATATCAATATAGCCTGCAACTTGATTAACAACAGAAACCCCATGTGCTATTGGCTGTGTATTTTCAAGAAGCTCCAGTGTTTGAAATTGTTAATGTATAGAGTATTACCAGTGTTCTGGCAAAATTTTCCTCTTTGTAACTGCATGGTTGTGTACAGATTTATTGCCCATTCCCGAGCATAAAATTAGGAAGCAAAAAGACTCCATTTCATTTCTGATAATAAGAGCTTGAAGGTAATTTAACTTCACAAAAGATGACAGTTGTCAATTTAAAGATCAAGGACTGGAAACTAAGCTCAAAGAGAGAGTGGGGATCACAATTTTAACAGATAATTTGCCAATCTAATTAGGTAGTTTACAGATAAAACATAGAAGAAGGCTGTGGTGATTGAGTTTTCTTGACTCTACCTAGACAAAATAGGACTCTATGTTTTGGAGAGTAAAATGATTGAAATAATAGATTTTCGTCGCTAAGATATATAATTTCGATTATCGATTATCAAATTTCATAATCGAATATATATTAAAGTTACATTTTCTCCATCGTACATATTAACAAGTAGTAATCTCATCTACATAGGTTCCCTACAGCACATAACATACCCACAATAAACTATATTAACAGATCAAAGCAAGAATATACTTCTATGACGCAAAACTTACCCGAGAAATTAAGAATTTTGGATGTTTTTAATTTAGTGTCAGGGTTTCTGTATTGAATTATTGCAATTATTAATCGATTATTGATCGGTAGTCTGACGATGATAATCAATCTCAATACTCAATTTTAGTCTGTATTTTGTACATGAGTCAATAAATTTGCTATGAGGTATTGACATATCTATAAGATTGATTTTAGTTTTCTGAACTCTATGTACTATTCATCCTAAATATTTCTAGAATCTCATTTCAACAACTATTATTGTATCAAGTTAAATATCAATAAATGACAACAAATGAGCAATTTTTACAGAAGAGAATTTCCATTGCAAAATGTGTGTCATATTACGCATGGTATTGAAGTGTATTTATTTCAAATGTAAAATGATCGAACCTTACACTTACATCTTTATAGACCAGAAGAAAAGTTAAAGCAAGTGGTATTCAATTGTAAATTTTGTTTTGAATATTTCTGTTTTCTGAACTCACTTTGGTTAAACAAACCAGTTAAAATTAGACCAAATTTTCATGGTTTTTTTTTAGCTTTTATATTTAATATAGCCACTTCCGTTAGGGTCTAAAGACTGGCCTCTTAAACATTCGTCAAAAAAACCTTTTGACCTAATCTTATCACACCTGCTTTTACCAATCAAATTCCTTCACTCTCTCAAAAAATTCCAGCTGTGGAGAGGGCACCAATTTGATTGGTTAACGCAGAGATAGGTCAAAAGGTTAATTTGACGAATGTTTAAGAGGCCAGTCTTTAGACCTAAATGAAGTAGCTATATTATAATAAAAACAAAGTTTGGTTTAATTTGAATTAAACTGTTTGGTTAAAGAGGCGTATGTTTCAGACTATACTAGATATCAAGCTCAAGTCTACTTGTATCTCTCTCACTTTATTAGTCAAGATATCATGTCTGATTAAATCATCTTGTTATTTTTACATTATTTTAAATTTAATCAGTACATATATCAAAATTAACTTATTGATTATTCTTGCCAGCAATTTATAAGATATTTTTAAGAAATTGAGATTATTAGATGTACATTGAGAGTTTTATCTTAATTCAAACACACAGAGTATTAGAGTTCAATTTCAGTTAACACTATAAATATCACTATTCAGAAAGAAAGTCCAACAAATGATATGTCTACAATTAAAGTTACTTTAAGAAAATTTTAACTTAAAGGAACAGATTTGCCATTCGTTTGACCAATCATACATTAGTGTCAGAAACAGGAATTTTTTAGCTGAGCTAATCAGTAATAGTGTTCACAGCTCACAGTCAAAATTCTTTTCTTGAGACTCGATATATAGAAAAGACATTAGAAATAAAAAGTAAAATTCCAGTACTAGTATTTCTAGTACTTCTGAAGACTTTTACATATATTCCAGAAAACAGCAACCAATGTTCTTTGTCATGGTTGTTTAAGTATCCTGATTATTTTCTATAAAACTGAAAACAGTTAAATGTACTGAGAACCATTCTGTGGCTTTTTAAGCAACTCTCGGATTACTGCATTTAGTCATGAAAACAGTCTGGTATCATTCTCAGATTCCATAAATTTCTGGATTCCCCAGTAACAGCGGACCTAGAAAAAGTATTGGATTTTTGTTCATAATATCTGCCAGCTTCATAATATCTGCTGGCGTTGTAACAAGCACTGAATGAAACATAGGGTCAAGGACAATTCAGCTGACATAACCTAGTTTGGAATGATAAAGATTGGTATTGATTGGTCAATAACTGTAGTATATTGCTGATATTGCCCACTTATTAACCAATGATTATTGATTATTCTAATTATACTAGTAGTTGATGTGATAATACCCAGAAAGTTATCTCTGAGTTTGATTAGGTAGCAACAAGGTATATATTAGCTCAATGGGTTTCTCTAGCAAAGCTACATGAAACTTTTGGTGCTATACTGTGATAGACACTTCACCTAAGATGACAATGTAGATTGTTGAAACATAGTGTGTAATAAAAGTAGTAGGAGTAGTATTCTATAAAATTGTGCCCGTCATTTAATGTGATAGACATTGGTTAGCTAGTCATTTCTCTAAAGTGGGGGAAGGGACACATTCTTGCTAACCTAAGGGCACAAGTTTGAATCCTGACATAGGTTAAGATATAAACTGTTTTTATAACCTGGCTTCCCTCTGTCAGTGATGCGTAGGTCGGAACAGCTTAGATATTCCATTGGGACAATAACCGTGGCCCCCTTGTGCAATAGGCTTACACGTAAGAGATACCTTGATCTGCTTATTCCGACATTTTCCGACTAGACAAATTCAGTGTGCCAAGCTTCCTGTAATAAGTGTCTCAGTCCAAAGCAATTCTGACACAAGTATCTCCCTTTTGTTTGCTTTACCAGACATATTAATGTCAACAGTTGTAATAACTTATCTTTATTACATTAAGACTGGATGTAAGAGACAGACAATATACATGATTAAATAACCAATCGATAGTGGCCAAAGTAATATCGGATTATCCAGGTCACTGAGTTTATCAAATGAAGTCTTGATTAACAAGACAATTGTGTTAGTGAAGAATAACATCTTAAAGAGGGTGTATGTCCATTGTTATAGCTGTTTCGTAATCCTACATCTGTTTATAAACATTGGCTAATTTTCACGGCTGTTGTCCTGTCATTGAAAATGAATTTTTCAAAAACTGGGGATAAGCTTGAATATGTTGTTACTGTATTGTTGTTTATTGAAATTAATTCATCACAGTCAAATACGAACACCATTTTAGAGATCAGTTTTTAATTTCAGTAGACTGTCTTTGAGGCTTGCAACTACAAATTGATCCAAAATGATGGCTGTAAATATATGTTACTGAAATGACAACAATGCTGGGAATGTAATAATTCAAAAGAGTTTTTAAAGATTTATATTTTGTAGATGAAAACCCTTATAGCTTCTATTTACACCTTACAGAATTCCTTGAACATTGCAATAAAATACCTTTTGGTTTGTATGGTATTTGTCTAAGATACATGATTATCTGCTCAAGTTCTGAAATCTCAGGAACTAAAGACTTCAGACAGGGAATCAGAATGATAAATAATACCGAAAACCCTCTAAATAAAGTTTGGTAAAAGATAAATAAAAGAAGTTAAAATTAGTTTCAGAAATATAAAATTTCAATGTCTTGAGAGGATGTAATAAAAGTTGAAAATACTTGAAATATAGACAGAGCACCTGCTAGTTAGGTTGTATATCTATTTACTGGAGTATATCTATTTTTCAGAGTATATAATTAGTAATACTATACTGCTTGTTACAATCCAGGTGGTATACCTGTTTTCAAAATTAGAAATTATTATTCTATCAGTATTGCCAAGTGATATGACTATATACCCTTTGTCACTCTTGTTAGTCAATACTGACAGATTTTCATGGAATTTTCTTTTCTTTCGTCCTACTACTATCTAGGTCAGTGGTTCCCAATTTTTTCAGCCTTTACACCCCTGGAGCAATCACGTGGACCTTTCACACCCCCAAAACTTGTTTCATCCACATTTTCAGCATGTGATGATGTGAGGTGCTCTCAATTCATACACCATTTGGCCACACTCCTGACACCCTAGCCCCAAACCCCCAGGGGGTGAAAACACCCCAGGTTGGGAACCAGGGATCTAGGTGATAGGAGTGTTTTCTATATTAGAAATTATGTTTTAGCAGTATTGATATGGTGATATAGGTGATATGCTCTCTTGTTAGTCAATACTTACAAATTTTCATGAAATTTCCTTGACTGAGATTAAATGTATAATTTAAATATTGTACCTATTGCTACAATCTAGGTGACAGGATTGTATTCTGTATTAGAAATTATAATTCCAACAGTATGGTATCAGTTGGTTATTGCTATGAGGAGAGGACCTCAATGAAGACTATGCAGGGTCATCAATGTGGTATAAATCCTACTGTTATGTATGAGAATAGCCAATGCTAGGTCATTAGTAATGATAACTGTACTGAGTCAACTTGTAAGAAATGGGATTGGATACCCTTTATATTGTCAATTTCTTACAAATAAGTAGACAAATTGACACATTCTTAAAATTACTATTTCAAATAGCCAATGACAAGATCCTTCATTTATGTATGTTAGGGATTATAATGAAAGATGTAAAGTTGCTTTAAAATGGGACACTAGAAAAAGGATTGGATATAATTTCTACTTCTTCAAAGACAATCCACCCAGCCTTAAAACTTGAAATAATAGACAATGACAGATGCCATTGCTTCAAGGCTTAAAAGGGCCTTAGTGGAAGAGGCTTATTTTGTTGTATGAAGCTGGAAATAAGAATGTTCAAGAAGTTGTTTATTAATAACATGCAAGTAATAAAACTCTATTCCAAGATTATCCAATAAAATGATTCAATAACAGCAATGTTTACGAATATCAGATCTGGAGTTGGAAAATTACGAGCAAGCAGACGTCAAGATGATTATTTTAGAAAGGGAGAAATCGGTGAAGAGTTGATTAAAGAAGGTGACTAATTTAAAAGTTGGTAGGAAGCCAAAGTTTTTCTCGTTATGACAGTGTTATGGTCTTTCTGGTGAAGAATTGGTGTATTGATCTATGTCATGTTGTATTGCATTAAAGTGATCACATCAAGATATTTTACTATTCTGCATCAAATAGTGACAAGTTGAATAGTGATGTACATCTATTTCAGATGATAGATCTATTTCACATGATAAGGTCTATTTAATTAAACCATTAATTGCTTAAATGACGCAGATGGAGTTTTAAAAAGCGCTTCTATGGGTAAGGGGGGGGAGTACCCTGGAGAACAGAATCCGCTCTGCTTTGTCTGCCCAACCACTAGTGCTGGGTATCGTCAATCATGCCACAATACGATACGTATCACAATACAAGGGTCACGATATGATAGATATCTATCGTATTTTATCTTCTAAGTTTCTATATATATCAATTTATAACTGTGATATTTGGTAATATAGTTGATAGAAGTGGGTAGGGTCCACTGTCTTATAAAAAGTTTCTAACAATTTCAGTGAAAAAATTGTTATATCATAAACAAACTTTTTTATGGAATGAAAGGTATCGCCAAGTATTGATACACGATGTCGCGATATGATACAAGTATTGATACACGATATCGCGATACGATACAAGTATTGATACACGATGTCGCGATACGATACATGTATTGTAGTATGTCATTTGCGATACATCGATTCACCGAAGTAATGTGCCAGCACAACCAACCATTCACCATCACCCTCTCTCATATTTCTTATTATTTTACATACTTTAATTTTCATTGTTGTAAATCATTCACAAAATCTTCCTTGCTGGAGCAGTGGCGGAGCTAAAGGGGGGGGCAGAGGGGGCAGGCCCCCCCCCCCCTCGCAGCCACGAAAGCAAGTTTTTCAGGCAAAAATCTCATAAATAGGTTAAAGACCCGGGCAATCTCAGATATCTCGCCCTCCCTCACCCCCCGTTCGGACATAAACCTGGCTTTGCTGAATCAAATGGTGTTTCATTTCTGGAAAAAGTTATTTTTGCATATTGATTTGAAAACTGTTTTGAAATGTGATTACAAGTTTAGAAATGAAATGGTAACTACTATTTATCTAAAGATTAAACTAAATTGAGGAAAATTGATAGTAAAAGTTGATTATTTGATTTTCTGCCAAAAACCTGGTGTTTTCAAGTATTAGGCAGTGACAATGATAGACTTCAGGTCAATAAAACTAACTTTTAAAACAAGAAATTACAGAATATAGTTGATATTAATGAACATCCAGGTCATTTGTCAATACTCGGCTGTTTCTGTAAAGCTGAATCTGTCTTGGAAATGAACGATGGTAGATTTCGAGGCTCATTACCTATACATATAATAAATGCTGTATTATGATTATTGGCTTACCAATGAAACATTTTGGATCCATATCTTACAAAGTTTTTGGTGTTTTTTTTTATTTTGTTAACAAAGGCTTGTAGTCTTGAACTACCAGTATCCATAGACATATTATGTGATCACATGACAATATACATAGATCAGGCAAACTAGGACTGCCATTCATTACTGTAGTGATGGGCCGTTTCCATCCGGGTCAGATTCAAATGAAAAACAAGCGCATTCTATTTTGATTTCAGGTAGAATAAGCAGTAATTTGCGCATTATAATCAATGGATTCTGTGGTTTTTATGTTGAGTAGGACCTTTATGCATAAATATATCCTTACTCAACTATTCCCATGGGCACATGAGATTTTCAGTGAAAACTGGGAATATATGGTAAAAAGGTTTCCACCATTAATGTTATGAGGCATGAAATATATGTGCGTTTTGCTGAAATTTTTCTTTCTGCTACTCGATACAATAATTTTATCAGAGCTTTGTTTCATTAACCTACATGATAGAGTGTTCAATAAGCTCAAATCATTGAAAAATCACGTTATGTCTTCTCATTGTAAAAGAAATCTGTGGGTGAACATATTTCATATTTCTTTTATATAATATAACACTGCCAATAAATCATCAGTTATAAGTATTGTTTGTATAAATATAAAAATAGAGATATATTAGTATAACTATAAACAAGTATTTATCCAGTATAGAGGTTAGAGACAGAGGTTAATATACATACAGATAATAACAAACAAGAAGGTACAAAAAGGAATACAAGAGTATCCATCCAAATATTCAACTTTAAGTCAAATGGTCGTCGAAATATTTATTTTACCAGCCAATAGAGCTCGATTATGGTCATCGAAATATTTATTTTACCAGTCAATAGAGCTCGATTATGGTCATCGAAATATTTATTTTACCAGTCAATAGAGCTTGATTATGGTCATTGAAATATTTATTTTACCAGTCAATAGATGGTCATTGAAATATTTATTTTACTAGCCAATAGAGCTCGATGTCAGCTGTCTAATCATTTTGATTATGGTCATTGAAATATTTATTTTACCAGTCAATAGAGCTCGATTATGGTCATCAAAATATTTATTTTACCAGTCAATAGAGCTCGATTATGGTCATCAAAATATTTATTTTACCAGTCAATAGAGCTCGATTATGGTCATCGAAATATTTATTTTACCAGTCAATAGATGGTCATTGAAATATTTATTTTACTAACCAATAGAGCTCGATGTCAGCTGTCTATATCATTTCCAGGGCATTTTTGAGCGTGTTTTATGACCAATGATATCATCTAGTAATTGAATACTACAAGGTACTGGTGATACTCATAGTTGGGTGTATGAGAGGGCATAGTAAAGGTGTATTGTATATTACAAGAGTAATATAGTCAGAATTGTATATGATGTAAACAGGTATTTTTCAGGTATTCTCGAGTTGTATATGTGCATATTATATTCAGAATTATACAATATAAGTTAAAACCATTGTATTTTAATGGTATATACCAGCGTATTATATTTAGAATTATACAATATAAGTTAAAACCATTGTATTTTTCTGGTATATACCAGCGTATTATATTTAGAATTATACAATATGAGTTAAAACCATTGTATTTTTCTGGTATATACCAGCGTATTATATTTAGAATTATACAATACAAGTTAAAACCATTGTATTTTAATGGTATATACCAGCGTATTATATTTAGAATTATACAATATAAGTTAAAACCATCGTATTTTTCTGGTATATACCAGCGTATTATATTTAGAATTATACAATATAAGTTAAAACCATTGTATTTTTCTGGTATATACCAGCGTATTATATTTAGAATTAT
Source organism: Lottia gigantea (assembly GCF_000327385.1). NCBI lineage: Eukaryota > Metazoa > Mollusca > Gastropoda > Lottiidae > Lottia > Lottia gigantea. The sequence continues at coordinate 1,105,107 of NW_008707965.1, read as the reverse complement.
ACAATATAAGTTAAAACCATTGTATTTTTCTGGTATATACCAGCGTATTATATTTAGAATTATACAATATAAGTTAAAACCATTGTATTTTTCTGGTATATACCAGCGTATTATATTTAGAATTATACAATATAAGTTAAAACCATCGTATTTTTCTGGTATATACCAGCGTATTATATTTAGAATTATGCAATATAAGTTAAAACCATTGTATTTTTCTGGTATATACCAGCGTATTATATTCAGAATTATACAATATAAGTTAAAACCATTGTATTTTTCTGGTATATACCAGCGTATTATATTTAGAATTATACAATTTAAGTTAAAACCATTGTATTTTTCTGGTATGTACCAGCGTATTATATTTAGAATTATACAATATAAGTTAAAACCATTGTATTTTTCTGGTATATACCAGCGTATTATATTTAGAATTATACAATACAAGTTAAAACTGTTGTATTTTTCTAGTATATACCAGCGTATTATATTTAGAATTATACAATATAAGTTAAAACCATTGTATTTTTCTGGTATATACCAGCGTATTATATTTAGAATTATACAATATATGATATTAACTTTGTATTTTTCAGGGATTATTAAAGCTAGCTAACCAATTATTAAAGAGAGAATTTCCATCACAACCTGATAGTGTCAGTTCAGAAGATGGCAGAGAACACAAGTAGGTTTTCTTTTAATTTCTTCTTTGTCCAGTTATTAGCCAAGAAAACACCTTAATACATTTATAATACAACATTAGCTGTAAGAAACTTTCCAAAAAAGTTACAGAGTTGAAAAACCTAAAAATATTAATAGGGGGTAGGAATTGAAATATTTAGACTAGCAACTCATGAGCTGAAGAGGGAAGAATCAAATATGTTACATTTATTGCTAAGAAGCACGATTCCCAGCATTTTGAACCTCTGACATTTTTTCTTAATTTGACTGGCCATCAGATCAGAAGAAATGTTCAAAGAATCTCTTTTTAACACTAGTAGCAACTTTACCAGCCACAAAATTACTTAATGTGCTCTCAAAACATAGCTATATTACCAGTTGCGTATGATTGTGAATAATGGTCATGAGTTTCGAACCCAATAGACATTTACAACTCAGTAGCATGAGAGTTGCATTGGTAACTTATAACCACTATATTTATTCAGAATCATATGCAACTGGTGACTGCTATTGTGTGAGGCCCACTTTAATACATGTAGACTACCCCTAGAGGTATTCATTTTATTTCATTTACACTTTATGCTCAAAGGGTTAAGTCTATAATTCCGTCTACAAATAGAGAAAGATTAACTTGGTAATAGGTTGATTTTTTTGGTGAAATGTTTTAGATCTAAATCCATTCAGGCTTGAATAACCTGAATAACTTGCCTTAATGAGTTAGAAGTACATTTATCATTGATTTATTTCATTCTAATGGAATAGTAAAGAGATTTTCTGGCATTTTCATGTGGATAGAAGGCATTGCTAATGTTCATTTTTTTTTCTTTCCACAAAAATAAAAAGTATAATATATAGGATTTGAAAAGAAGCAGGTATTTGCTGACGTAAAATATGACATTGACTACAAATCATTCCAACTAGAAAATATCTCTAGAAACCATTTAATAGCTTGAGTTTAGATTGGAGTCTGACTGTATTGAAAGTTACTGAAGCTTGATTCTCAAATCAGACATTTCTGATAGTTCCATTCATTAGCTTACTTCTTACTCTTTATACCACAAATAGTTTTTCTATTGTATTGCTGTTAGATTGTAGAAAACTCTTTTACTTGGTCTCTTCAATGAAACTTGTTTATTTGGTTCTCTTCAATGAAACTTGTTTATTTGGTTCTCTTCAATGAAACTTGTTTATTTGATTCTCTTCAATGAAACTTGTATATTTGGTTCTCTTCAATGAAACTTGTTTATTTGGTTCTCTTCAATGAAACTTGTTTATTTGGTTCTCTTCAATGAGACTTGTTTATTTGGTTATCTTCAATGAAACTTGTTTATTTGGTTCTCTTCAATGAAACTTGTTTATTTGGTTCTCTTCAATGAAACTTGTTTATTTGGTTCTCTTCAATGAGACTTGTTTATTTGGTTCTCTTCAATGAAACTTGTTTATTTGGTTCTCTTCAATGAGACTTGTTTATTTGGTTCTCTTCAATGAAACTTGTTTATTTGGTTATCTTCAATGAAACTTGTTTATTTGGTTCTCTTCAATGAGACTTGTTTATTTGGTTCTCTTCAATGAAACTTGTTTATTTGGTTCTCTTCAATGAAACTTGTTTATTTGGTTATCTTCAATGAGACTTGTTTATTTGGTTCTCTTCAATGAGACTTGTTTATTTGGTTCTCTTCAATGAAACTTGTTTATTTGGTTCTCTTCAATGAAATGATCAGTGTGAATAAAATACAGCTTCTGATATTTTGTTGTGTAAAGGTCTAGCTTGTTACTTCACTCGTGTGCAAGTATCTGAAAACATTTATCCAAGAAGTGTGTTCATAGTTTGAACCAATCAAATAACTGTTCTGCAATAGCTCAAACAGAATTTTGAGATATTTGTTATTGAACATTGAACTTAGAGAGATATGGTTGTCTCAGCTTGCTCTCAACTTTATGTCTCACATGTCATGTGAATTTAATATCTGATTATCCTTCAATAAAACAAACAAAAAAATGCAAAATCCACTTTAAACAATCGTTGAACATTCTCAAATCAGTTATTAACAATGATGCTGTAATAATAAAAACCTATTGTTTACAATGCTGTATCCAATGGGCATAAATCATCTGACAATCATCAGGAAGAACATAGGAATATTTTAAAGAAGAATGGTATATGATCTGCGTATTCCGTTGTTTCAATCTTTATTGTCATTTTTAGTAAATGGTTCCCTTATTGTGATCAGTAAGCAATTTGAATTTCCCCTCTTTTAGGTGTAAGGGTTTTTTGAATTCGGTTTTTTTGTTTCAATGATATCTCTTCTAATTTTTTGGTAATATAATGCGGGTTATTTGAATTTTTTTCCTTTTTTTTCAATTTGCTAGTCTTGGTAATGGAAGGTAGGTTATAATAAAAATTGATGTTTTTTTATTTTCTCATGTGTAATAAGCATGAATGTTGTACGGATTTGCCTTTTTTTTGACTTTTATACAAAAGAGATAGATGAAATCATGGGTTCACAAGCTAAATGAGCCCAGTTTTTTTATATTTACTTTAATATTATTTTTAGATTAGTGTGTAGAATGTATTTTATCCAATATGATTATATTAATGTTTGTTTTATTATTTGCAATACTAAAACAAGATTATAAATCTGAGTTGCCCAGAAATGAGAATGAAACTAAGAACTACCAGTACTTCTAAATGTCACTTAAAGATTAAAACTGAAATTGTCTGATACATATTGTCTCTGTTTCTGTTATATTAATAATTGTTGAATATTATCAGATAAGGCAGTGAAATTCTAATAATATTTTGATATATAAATGTTACATTACAGTATATTGTTTTCATGTTGCAAAAAAACTATTTCATTTAATGCATTTAAATTTTTTTGAAAACTTCGTAAAATTTGCTAAATATTGTGTGATATATCCTAGATTAAAACCGTTATTGATCTGTATATTACAGGACAGCCTGTACAGTATGGCACACTATACTGGAAGAAACAGAGAAACTGGCGAAAGCACGGCTCCAGGCAGCAGAAATATACAGTGATAAAATAGCTGAGCCTGTCAAACCTCTTAGATCTAGTAAAGTTCATTGTATGAAAAAGGTATGTGAAGGTTTTTTTGTTTAACTTGTGACTTTTTTCAGCATTCTTAGCATATCACTTAAAATTCTTAATTCATCATGAGTATAGTTCATAGAGTGGTTGAAAAAGAAACCTTTTGACAGTAAACAGACACTGAATTCAGTGATGCTGAAAAGATGAATGTTAAAAGGCGAACTATGTAGGTATAGTTAAGTTAAGTAATATGAAAATCCACCAGAGAAATATTTTAACAATTCTTGGGGTCCATTCATATTTCAAATAGAAGTGCAGTCTGATGTTTGTTGCAGGATTATCAATATAGTAGAATATGGTATTTAACTCTTGTCGGCAATTTTACTGCATCTGTTCACCTCTTCTATTTTCAACATTAATCCTGTACTGTATACTATACTAGACAGCTTACCATGTCTATCACACCTGTATAATGCTGTTAAGGATACTGTCAATCTGGTATTTTACTGTGATCCCACTCTGTATCTTACCATGGCTATTTGCTTCTGCATACAATAGTGGACACCTGTCCTGTTGCACCATTATGATGTTGTTTATTATGAATTGTATATCTTGTATTTTACTGTAGGTGATGCCCCAGTTAACAACAATCCAATCAGAATTGTCCCACTCTGTATCAGAGATGGTGAAATCCCAGAAGTTATATAACACAGAGGAAAGCCTGTCTCATGAGGCTCGGCAGAAATCAGCTGAAGCAGACGACAAGTAAGTCTAAAAGGTTTTTATCTGGATGTTAAAAATCATAGGGAATAGATTAACTTATAGAATCAGCAATTAATTTATTTGTACTTGTGTAGATCTGTAAAATATATCCCAATCTACAATGGATATTTTATAGTTTTCAATTTAATCCAGGCTAGCTCCTCTAACAAGAGCCTTTTTCAATTTCGAGTTATGTTACATGAAACTTCATTTCTTTCAGATTAAAAAGAAAATCTACTGGTATATTTCAATCCTTAGCTAGCTTACAGAAAACAAGTGCTAAGGTATAGTCATGTCTGTACTTTCACTCTCATAAGTTCGTTCATTCGTAGTATATTCCAGAAGTTCCTGTTAATTTAGATGATTTTACTGTTCAATGTCATTTGATTGGTTAATCATTAAAATTGAGTTGAAATTTTTTGTACGAACCTATCAGATCACAGTTTTTTTCAAGATTTGAAATTTGTCTTTGATGGTATCTGTAAATGAAATGAATGGAGTTTTACGTCCTACTTTTCTGCACGATGGTATCTGTAAGGTATCCATATTAAACTAAGTTAAATTCTGATTTTGAAATCTCTGAATTTTCAGTTAAAGAGTCGAAGAGAAGCATGTGAAATAAGATCTACAGCCTGTCGTAATGATCATATATTAAACTTATCAGCAGCTAACGCCCATCAGATACGATATTATAGTACAGATTTACCAGAATTATTACAGGTTAGTATTATATTGACATTATTATTCTATTCAAGCCTAAAGGGATTATGAAGAGGTTTTTAGAATATTTGATGTGTATAGAGGACACTGATAGCATCAATTTATACCATTCCAATTTTCAATCAGACATGGTTCCTGCAATTCCACAAAAATAAAGTGATTGATGACATCACTAATCACAAAATATGCTTTATCAAATAAGGCCCTTCACAATTAGTGGCGTCATCAAACACTTAGTTTTAATCGAATTGCAGGAACCACTGACGTCTGATTGAAAATTGGAATGGCGCAAATTGATGCTGTCAGTGTCTCCGATATACATAAAAAATTAAGAAAACCTCTTTATAATCCCTGTAATAAAGATAGATGTTTACCAACCCCCTCATATTGTTAAATATGTAGCCACAAATTGCCTAAGAACATGATCTACAGACTGTGCAGCTTAGTTGGAAAGAGTAGGCTAACACTGCTGCTTGGCAAAATTTTCCTCATTGTACACTATGATGTTTCAAGTTTTCATTAGCATGGGTCAGATGTAAAAAAAAAAGGAGAGACAAAACTCCAACACATTTAATTAAAAAGAGATCACATGAATGAATGTTATGCTATTTAAACATTACAGATACTAGATGGTGAGGTTTATGAGAAAATTGAAGAATACTTCTCTTTGATTGGTCACACTGCAGCGGATGTTAGCCAATCAGAGACAGAGAGTTTCCGTAATATTGTCACACAGGCTGAAAAGGTTTGTTTGTTTGTTCATTAATATGATATATTATGACCAAAACATACATTTGTGCATTAAATCAAAATGGAAATTGGAAATATTAGAAAACCCAGTTTTAGCTTAAGTTTAGAATGAGAAATGAAAAACTTTAAGACATAATAGTTCATCGGATTCAAAAGATATTTTCAAGCATTGTTTGCAAACTTTTTCTATTACCATCTTTCCTGTCTGACATATGTGGTTCCTGAAATTCCATTGAAAACATTATGACATTCAAATGCCAGAGAATCTTTTATTGAATCCTTATTAACTCACTGGCAACCCATCTGTTTGAAACTTCAATAGAAACATCAAAGAGAAAGTTTGTAGATTATAATGGATTAAGTTGATGAAAAAAGAAATATTGGATCAAATAAACTGTATATTCTGAGTTTGATAAAAGTATATTATGATGATATTGATTATGGCAAGCTATATTTTATCAATATTATGTCACTATATAAGATATATATTATATTCCTTGTCACAGCTGTTTATAATCTTTATCAGATATTACTTATTATAATTCATATTACATATATGTATATATAACTCTTTTTTAATGTCAGTTTTACTCTCAAACCTTATATTAAAGATATCTATTTTGTAAGTTAAAGGGGAACAGTCAGCGTTTTCGGGGATTTATTTGGGTCTGTATTTTACTTTAACAGTATTAAGTACTAAAATCGCATAATCCCTTCAACTATAACTCAAACTAGAAATTTCAGTCTATTTCTATATGTGTTTTCTTTAAAAGGGATAGTCAAATTTGTAACTTTTAAAATTAAGAATAATGGCGGTAGAAGCTATACAAGTACTATAAGTATCTGTGACTTATATACATAATATAAACATAGTATACCGCTTTTGATTACTTATTATTTTGTATATTTTTGTATTTTTCATCTAGTCTAACTTATTTTATCTCAGTCCTATCCTATATTTTATAAACATGAAGATATTAATATTGTTATTATGTTTGTATATAAACACATTCCTCATCTAGTCTGACTTATTTTATCTCAGTCCTATCCTATATTTTATAAACATGAAGATATTAATATTGTTATTATGTTTGTAGATAAACACATTCCTCATCTAGTCTAACTTATTTTATCTCAGCCCTATCCTATATTTTATAAACATGAAGATATTAATATTGTTATTATGTTTGTAGATAAACACATTCCTCATCTAGTCTAACTTATTTTATCTCAGCTCTATCCTATATTTTATAAACATGAAGATATTAATATTGTTATTATGTTTGTATATAAACACATTCCTCATCTAGTCTAACTTATTTTATCTTAGTCCTACCCTATATTTTATAAACATGAAGATATTAATATTGTTATTATGTTTGTAGATAAACACATTCCTCATCTACTTATTTTATCTCAGTCCTATCCTATATTTTATAAACATGAAGATATTAATATTGTTATTATGTTTGTATATAAACACATTCCTCATCTAGTCTAACTTATTTTATCTCAGTCCTACCCTATATTTTATAAACATGAAGATATTAATATTGTTATTATGTTTGTATATAAACACATTCCTCATCTAGTCTAACTTATTTTATCTCAGTCCTATCCTATATTTTATAAACATGAAGATATTAATATTGTTATTATGTTTGTATATAAACACATTCCTCATCTAGTCTAACTTATTTTATCTTAGTCCTATCCTATATTTTATAAACATGAAGATATTAATATTGTTATTATGTTTGTAGATAAACACATTCCTCATCTAGTCTAACTTATTTTATCTCAGCCCTATCCTATATTTTATAAACATGAAGATATTAATATTGTTATTATGTTTGTAGATAAGTCGACAGTACAGTTTACAATGTTTTCTATACCAGTATCCTGTTTTTACCAATTTATTACAATATCAGTTTGAACCTTGTCATCAAGATCCGGTAAGACCTTCAACAAAGCCTATCTTTCTCTACCGTCCATATATACAATCACTCTATCTCCAAAAAAGCATTCATGGGCTACAGGCTGTGCTTGTTAAAGATCCCAGTTGGAAGGGAAGGGCGTCGCCCAACTTCATTAGCCCTATCAGGGGCCGAAAACTATGAATTAAAATGCTATTCATTTCATTTCTCCAATGAATGTTCAATCGTTTGAATGGAACAATAAAGCAAGACCCTATATGCTACAGATTGTGCATGTTAAACCTCCCTTGTTATTGGGAAATCAAACAAGATTATGTAAATACTGCTATCCTCACAAAATGTCCTAACTATTATATATTTTTTGTCATTATAGATAACTAAAGTTAGTGGAGATTACAATGCAGCGCCTGATCTTGAGAAAGAGGCTAAGAAATGGGCAGCTAGGGTTGCCAAGGAAACAAAATTAATTCGGGATTATACTAGATCTTTGAAAATCATCCAATCTGCTGGCTCTTCAGAGAGGGTGAGTTCAATTTTATTTTATGGCACAACTTTTATTTATTTCATTCAAAATACTAAAATAAAAAAATATATCATGATTTATCACCAGTCTTTTGTCAGATGAGTAGAATTTTCTGTTTTGGCTCAATTTATGTGTTGTAGGAAATCTTGAAAGGTTTTGAATCACTGAAGCTATGAATTTTACTACCATTATTCCTTTTATTCCTGAAATATCTCTTGTATCTTCAGATATCAGAATCAAATGATGGAGGAGGGACAACACCAACTCAAGATCCTGAACAAAAGTTAGAGGAGTTGAAACAGAACATCAGGAAGGCAGAGGTAAAGCTTTTATTCTTTCTAATATTTATTGATATAGGTATACAAATAATAGGTGTTTGTAGATACACTTGGTTTATTAACTCAATGTTTGAAATGCTCATGCAGACAGTGATATCAAGGACAGATCTATTAGAATGGTCAATTATTTTTCTGTATATTTTATGGGTTATTGTGATTGAATTATCAGACCAATATATGAATTTAGTATGATTAAATATTTTATATTACAGACCTCTAAAGCTAAAGCTGAAGCTAGATTAGAAGCCTTAAAAGATGCTGGATGTAAGTATTAATATTAAACATATCAACTATATACAATCATAGTACACAAATTATTATTTCATTTCGTAAATTGTGGCTTATTATCACTGTAGTTTGACGTAGGATGTTTGAAGTTAATTATAGAAACCTGCAGAAATCACACGTAACAAAACATCCAAATCAGCTTTTTAACCCTTTCAATCCTAGCGGCAAATCAACCGTTGCTAAGTGATGTCACACAATGTTAATGTCATACGCTTTATTATATATCAGTTGGCACTCAGGGTATATGACGTTATTTTTCATTTATACTCAGGGTTCAAAAGGTTTATCAGATCGTCAATGAAATATGATTATGGTTATTTGTATTTTGTTATTACAGTGAATATAGATGAATATCTAAACAATGCCCAGATGGACAGTCTTGGTACGGATGATTCAAATATGGCAAGGACACCTAGCCAGATGTCACTACGTACAGAAAGTTCAGGGGGGGTAGGTAACTCTTGTACATCTTATAACTAGTCTAAAACACCAAGTCTTAAAGTGGCAAGTTAACATACGTATTCAGATAAAGCTGATATTGTAGTTTAAGTAGATAGTTTGTAGTTGTGGTCGCTAGTAGTAGGTTCAATTGGAATTTTTAGTTTTGTGCTTTGTTAGATTTGGTTGTGTCGATTGACATTTTGGAGAAACTTGGCCCTTAGTAGTGTGACATAAATTACTTGATCTTCTTTATTCTTCCAAAACATGTTATAATAATTGTAATGTTTGTCTGTTAGGCTAATGTTATTTGTTGGTTTGTTTTGGCTACATTATCTGGAATTAATTGACAGTTTGATTTATTTCATATATTCTTTGTTTTTCCAGCACAGTGAAGAACCAACGTATACCCATTATGATGATGATGATGATTTTATAGATGATACGTTTAACACTTCAGCTGATAATGAGGCTGTATTTACTCACAGTTCTGGTACACAATACCCTTTAAAATGTCGCGCTCTGTATGCGTTTGATGTAAGTAAAATTGAAAATGTTGTTGCAACTGAATTTTAAATGGTTTAAACAATTTGGATATGATTATGTTTTGGTTATAACCATTTAAAGTATTTGAATCACTTGAAAATTTATGTAAATTTCTGTTCCAGGCTTCCAATTATGATGAATTAACTATACAAGCTGATGAAGAATTAGAGTTGGTTGCTAATGGTGACGGCGATGGTTGGGTCAAGGTCAGTTTGTGTTTTGTCTTGATTTGGACAATATTGTAATGACTGCCACATTTTCTTGGTAAATATTGAATATTTTGCAGTGAAATTAGATTTACCTCTTTTACTAATGTTATAAAGCAGTTGGTAAACACAATTATCAATTTATAACTGAACCCAATTATATGGATAACAATTACTTTATTAAAATATTCTTTCGTCTTTATCAAGCAAATGACAGAAGAACCTTTGTCGTAACGTCTCAAGTTATTTATTAAAGTAATTGTTATTCATAAAATTATGTCCAGTTATTTATTGTCTAATTACTAAATGCCACTTAAGGAAATTACCGATTTTTATTTGAGTTTAGAATATCATTTAGTATTAGCTTGAATTTTGAATTTATACAAGTGTACGTTGGCAATTCCTATGAGTTTAAATTCCCTATATATATATTGGGCTTCACATGAGAACTAGATAAGATTAGATCGCTGAACACTTAAATGTATGGATTCAAAACCACAAAATTTACTTATTTCAGGCACGAAATAAAGAGGGTAAAAGTGGATACATTCCTGAAAATTATGTAGATGTCAACAACACTGGGGTAAAAACTCCACCCACAGGTTCAGTGACATCAGAGACAGAGGTGCAGAGTGAACCTCCAACCCCTGTAGCAACCCAACCTCCTGATGTCCAGTCTCCAGTTACTGAGATTCAACATGAAACAACATCCAGTTATTCTTCTGGTGATTTAGAAGTACAGCAGACAACAGACGTGATGCCTGTTGATAATTTCCCACCCCCTCTTCCAGAATGTGAGTATATCTTGGATCATCTGTCAGAAATGTTATTATTTCGAACTCTAATCCATTTCATGTTTTTATAGATTAATCTTTTTTTTCCTCTAGAACTATTAAGATGTCTTTAAGATTTCTTTGTCATCCAATTTTTCATTTGAATCAGATCGAACTCATCAAGTCAATGCAGATCATTAGGATTTGTTAATTGGCTAGAATGTCAATCAGAAATCAATCCATACATAACATATTATGGTTAGATTGCCCACTTCTAAAGCACAAAAACTTTACTTACTTACTTAGAACCTAAAGCTAGCTGTCAGTCAAAATGTCATGTGATTGTGACATTCTTAACCATTAAGTAATCAACTGGATCAAAATGTGGATTAGGTTCTAAGTTTCTTCTTCTAAGCTCATGCAATTGATGATAAGTTTGATTTACCCTTACAGCAGTAGAAGAAGATATATGGGTAAGGGCCCTGTATGATTATGAGGGACAGACAGCAGAGGAACTCCAGTTCCAAGAGGGGGCACTGATTAAATTATTACGGAAAGATCATGGAGTAGATGATGGATTCTGGGAAGGGGAAATTAATGGTAAAGTTGGATTGTTTCCGTCTTTAGTTGTGGAAGAAATAAGTCAAGATGGCATCTCATTTGATGTAAGTAGATATAGTTAATGAGCAATCATGATAATCATTTGTAGAATATTGGATCATTATTGGGTATAGTACTGACAGAAAGAATTTGTTTTATCTTCTGAAGTGGCAAGCCCCTTTCTAAATCATAGCATGAATAAGGTGCAAACCTGTCACGTCTGATAGATGAAATGTTTGTATTAATGTGATATTTCTCAGTATGAAATTAGGGAAATTTGAGGGAAAATCTTGACTTATATCAATCTTAACACTATACGTACCTCCTTTTTGTTCTATATCAATTTATTAACCAGTCATTGTTGTTTATTTTTCAGGATCCCTTTTCTCCAGTATTGTCCAGTCCTCCTGATTTTGCCCCACCCCCACCAGTAATGGTGACCCTGCCTACACCTGAGGATCTTCCACCCCCTATAACAAATGGAAATGGTAAGTTATGATGTTGATTTGATTATTAGTTTGATAGAAAGTTTTCTGAAACGGCAAACAATCTTCAGAATTTTGAAAGTGTTAAAAATCATGACTTTTTTGTGAATTCCTTATATGATGAATCAGTAAATACACTCGTACATATATATCTTAATGGGTCAATCAGAAAGGCTAAAGGCTTAAAGTCTTAAATAAAACAAAGCTTGTGGCCTTTAAACAAATTTGATGCTATTTGCGTTCAGAATATTGAAACCGTGCATTTTTGATCATGTGGTGTTGTAGCTTTGCATGAAACCCTGTACAATGATCACTGTGTTTGTCTTTCTTTAGAAATGGCAGAAATAATATTTAAAAATTTGTGTAAGTGTTGTTAGCATAGACTTGTGCATAGTTAGTTACTGCAAATCTTTTGCATACACATAGCTGTAGACATAGAATATTAAAGTCATAGAAAATGATTCTAGGATCTGATGGAAGATTATTCATAACTTGATACTTGTAGCTTATAAACTTCCGGCAATATGATTGGTTAATGATTATCACTACAATGGCATCAACTAATCAATGTTTTTGAATTTCCTCATCTTTTTATCATCATGTTTCCAAAAGTTCATCTCTTTTTTAATTGGATTAATCTATATCTTTATATACGCATAAATTTAGACATTTTTCCTTTGAATTCTTTTTTAATGTGTTATATATGTTGTCTATTGTGATTTGTTGATTCAGTTTTCAGGTGTAATGTCCAGTTTTCTTCTCTTTCTCAAATTTCACCATTATATTTTGTCTAGACTGATTTCACTGAACTATCAAGATATTTTTAATGAAATTCCTGAATACTATCATTGACATTTGGAAAAAAACCAGTCATGTTAAAACTGATATATGTACTTTCAGTTTATAGAATAGATTATCCTAGCTATTCTTCCAGTAGTTGTTAACAGTAGGTCTTGACTTGTTTCTCACTAAGTTGTGTTTATTCTCCATTCGATATAGCCTTTATATCACCTAATTAATGATTTGAGATAATAACACATTGTGTGATTTTACTGTGTTGCCTGTTAATTTGACTTTATTACTGCACTGTTGTTTGTTATATTTTTTGCTGACTAACATAATGGAAATTCAGAGTGTTCATAAACAAGGCTTACTCCCTCAATAGATTTTAATAGAATAACAAATTCAACACACTATATAGATAAAGATTCACCATTTGACGGCTGGAAAGCTGGTACCCAAGCCCCCTCTTTAATATACCTGATTTAAAATAGTTTTCTTAATCTGAAAACAATTTAAAACACAAATAGTGTATTTTATTATTAGGATGTAGCAGAAGTTTCAATGAAAATGAAGGTACTACAGACATTTCTTGTTGAGTTTTATTAGGTCTGTCTAAAAGAGTATCCATACCTATTGACAGTTCTTAAAAGATTCTGTCCTAAAGCAATTGTTATTAACTACCTTTAACCCACTCAATGTTCTCTATTGCTGTTCTTGTCTGTTATTTTACTCCCAATATTTATTTTTAGATCAATTTTCAAGATTAATTTGTAGATTGGCTTCAATAATTTGATTTTATTTTCAATAGCTAGATATAGAAGATACTAGAGTAAGCCCATTATATAATTTCTTTTCTATTGTGAATGGGGTTGTCAACTTTGTTTTCTTCAAACTATACACCAGAATTTCTCACTCTTCTGTCCTTTTCTCCATCTTTCTCATACTCTTTTTTCTGATCTGCCATTTTACATATCCTTTTTGTTTGTAATTGCCACGTTTTCACTCTTTTGCCACCATATATTGTTCCTTGAATCTTCATTCTTTTACCATTTTTTTATATAGACAATGAATCCTTGTCCAAACCTTCCTTCAAATTTTGATTTATCTTTTTTGCTCTGAGGTTTCTCAACAACCTCAAGTATGATATCTGTAATTTACTCCTGTTTATATTACACTATTAGATAATAATAAAAATGATAATAATAATAACTTTATTTTGGCAACCCATTTTGACAAAAGTCTAATTTTCAATAGGTCCCACTAAACTATGAATTATGATGAATATTGACCACCTCCAATAATAGCAGTAGTAATAACTCTGGTAGTAGCTACTATCTAGGTAGGGTATGCTCACCTTCCAGAACAAGGGGACGCCTGTAACTGGGTTTATCACGATGTCTATTTGAGAAAGACCACGAAGCTAATAATGTTTTTTGGTATATCAATTGGGTATGAGCTAAAATTACCCTCTTTGTTACTTAACAGTCTCTGGCTATCATTAGTGGGTTTTAAACTGTCTGCTTAAAAACTGTTACAAACTTAGCCACTTTTTAAACTTTTTATTTACATATTATTATCAATCTACCCGATTCTACCCCATGATTCAACATAGGTATTACTTTGTTGTTTTTCACATTTAAAATATTTTATTTTCAGTTTTTATATCTTTTTAAATCTGATATTTATCTATTTTGATTTATATTTTTGTGAAGACGACCTGGTTTATTTTCAGTGTCTAGTCCACCTATTCTACGTACCCGAGTTTTACGATTAGGAACAGTTAATCCTGAATCTAGTGAATCAGCTGTTTAGTTCTAGGTAGAATATAGCTTGCATGTCAACCCTTTAATTACATCTACATGCATGAAAATATTTCTTTACTTTTAAAGTTCGATTTAATTTGCTAACTTTTGGTAAACTCTTGAGGGTAGGATAAGAATCAGCGGGGTTAGGAAATTTCTTTTAACCCAATTTTTGAGCATTTTTTTTTTCATGGACAGGTAACTACTCTATTAACATTGATTTAAGATCTTCAGTAATATAAACTAACTAATATTTTGATACTTTACCTTCAGATACTTCAATTCATAGTTACTAAATAATATCAAATCTTGCTAATGAACAGTTTACATTGCCTTCAATGAAAAATAAGAAAATCATAACTATAGGGATTGTAAAGAGATATTGTGATCTTAGTTTGAATATCTGATACACTCATAGCTTCCAGTTGCACCACTGAATGACTGTGGGTCTGGAAAAACTTGACAAAATATGATGCCATTAACGCTAAAACTCCTAGATATTTTTTATGGTGACATCGTACTCTTGTCATGAATTTTTGAATTACCAGAATCACAGAAGTAACAAGTTTAACTGATACTCACCTTTGGATTTTTTTTATTTGATTGAAGGCAATGTGAAATAAATCTAATAATATCGTACCCTTTGACCTTTTCAGTAGAACTATTTTCTACTCCTGTTTGACATAACATATCCTATGCTTTTTTTTTTTATCTCTACTTCTTTCTATAATAATGTGTCTTACTATATACTTATCAATCTTTAAACTAAGTTTCTATTTCTTATATGCCATTGGCTGCAAAAAAGCTTTTGCAAGTGACTCTATTTGCCATGCATAATGTTGTGACCTGATTTAAAGATGAATCACTTCAGTTTCATGGTGAATGGAGACACTTCCAGATAATACAAGACAAGAAACATTTAGAACTGCTTTTGAATCAGATTGGATGTTATTTGATCAGTCATATTCACCATGATTGGAACAATCGTTTCATCTTTTGATCAAAATATATCGTGTTAAAAGAATCAGTGAGAAAAATTCAAATGTAAAGTGATATCAAGTGTTCTGTACTATGCATTACTATATATGTATACAGACTTCATATCATATAGATATAATAAATCTATGCCATGTTGTTTAATAACAAATTTTAAGTTTTGCATGAATCTAATTACCAAACAGATATATAAATCTTATTTAGATACTAATATTAGCAATGTTTTCTTTTTTAAAACACAGTTTAAAGTAATATCAATGATTGCATGAACAAATAATCTATTAAATCAAGACTTTATAAGATCAGAATGGTTTTTTTGAGTTGTTTTACATGATACAATTATGCATCTTGTGAATGCTGTTTGAATGCTTAGATTAGATTTTTTTAAATTTGTGCATTTTGAGAAACAAGTTATGTTCAATATTTTAATTATTTATATTATTATAAAGTTTAATATTCTATATCTAAAGAGAAATTTCCCTCCCTGTCTATTACAGATTCTGGTGTTACAGAAGACACTATAATTCCAAATGAGCAGGTAGGTCAAATCATACTTTAGGAATTCTTAATTATAAAAATGAAAATTTTCCACCACTGGTAGTGCTTATCTACCTGGGACACCTCGAATTGTTTGATGCTTTTCTGCAAAATGCTGTCATGTGCCTGAGTAATTATTGATATTATAAGCCAGATAGTCTTAACCACTATTTCAAGTAAACAATCATACTCTGAAATAAATAATGAAATTATTATTCAGATATACTCAAATTACTAT
This sequence comes from Lottia gigantea, assembly GCF_000327385.1. NCBI lineage: Eukaryota > Metazoa > Mollusca > Gastropoda > Lottiidae > Lottia > Lottia gigantea. Next base: position 1,088,648 of record NW_008707965.1, on the reverse strand, counting down.
CAGAGATATCTGTGTAACCTTAAAGCATTTTTTAATATTTACAAATTTATTATTTAATATTTTTGTGCTGCTTAGAAAGATGAGTCAAGGTTTGTATACAGTTCTGCCAATATTTTTTTTTCTTTCTTGTTTTCCTGACTTTTTGACATGGAAATTATCCAATGATTAAATATTCAACCTCATAATATCATTGCATTTTGCCCAGGAGTCCATTTTGAATTTAATTGATTTCATTATAAAAAGGGTATATCTCAAAGCCTTAAATTCAACTTGCTCTGACTGGTTTATTTTTCAGCATTTAAAGAAGGTTCGATTCTGCGAAAACAATGTGGTCTCAGCCAATCTAATTAAAGCTCGTTATTTACTGATGGCGGATTACTACGATAGTGATGGTGGTGAAGAATCTCTTGTTTGATGATGGACTATTTTAATGGTGTAGGAATATGATGATATATAGCTATCTGTCTGTTTGCACCAAAATGAAATTAGGCTGAAAATGAAAATTTTATATAATATACATAATGGAAAAGAGTTTGTAGACCAAAAATCTTGGACCAAATTTTGCTTCCTGTTTGATTTTTCATTTGCTAAAATGTTGAATCTTAGTTGATTCTGACTGATATAATTTACTTACAAATAAAGAACTTTAATTAGGCCTAATTTCATTTTTGTGCATTCTAGCCAAAATTAGGTTTATGCATATTAATTAACGGGTATTGAATATGCAAATTAGTGAAATAGACCAAGTAGAGCAGAAATAGTTTGTAGTGCCTGTTGTCAGGTAGATAGTCCTTTTAAAAAATGTATCGATTCATGCAATTTTATGTTAATTCATTTAAATTTATGTAAATATATGCACTCATGTAAATATTTGTTTGACATTAATTGACCTTCATTGTGTTTTTGCAATGGATAAAATGCACTTTATAATGTAGCTGAAGATGTTAATTGCTGTGAATCTCGTTAATTAACATAATGTATGTAAATTCATGCAAATTTATGTAAATTCATGCAAATTTATCTAAATGCATGCAAATTTATGTGAATTTTACATATAATATATTCTCATATATACTGAACAAAGTATATTGGTTATTAGAAAATGGCTTTTTATTGTTTTTAGAGATGTTAATTTGAGAGACAGCAGTCCTCAGAGCTGTTTGTTATTTTATGTTAAAATTTTAACAATTGTTGACCAGTAGAACAGATTGTGATAATTGGCTGTAGCATGAAATCTATCACAAGATTATGCTGAATTGTTAGGAGGTGGGGTAGCAGCAGCATTCTTGAAATGATTCAGAAATGTAAAGAAAAATTTTTCCTTTTTCTTGGAAATAAAATATTATTGAAACTTTTCTTTCATCTTCATGTTAAAATGAACATTTTGAACTAGTATGTATAGAAAACAATCATTAATATGACCCTGTATGGATTTTATGTTGCAGCCTGTGATAATATATATAACTATTATAATATAAGAGATGTTGTAAATCAATAATTATGGTATATCATGATCATACTGAGTTTATATAAATATATATTATCTATATAGATATCAAGGGCCTGATGACTGAAGACTTACTGAATTTACACAAATATATTAACATTATAACTATTGAGGTATTTAGACTTGCTGAGTATCACCCATATGATGCTATGTCAGTATTGATGATCTTAATAAGAATATGAAGCATTTAATTATTTCACCAACAGTATAACCATGCATTTAATTCATCTTTACAATAGTCAAGGTATTGCCAACTTCGTCTTATACCTTGACTGCAATAGCCACCTTTCTTGTATCACGAAATTTGATTGAATTGTACAGCCAAACCATAGCCCACAACAAACTTGGCGTCTGATTGGCTGTATTTACTAGCATACAATCTAGTCAAATCACTGCATTTACACATGTAAGTGATATAAGATTAGTAGCTTTTGGAGTCAATGTATAAGTACAAAGTTCATAATAGCTTGACATTGTGAAGATGGTATTTAATTATGGTCTTTATGCATTTATCTGAATGTCCTAAAAAGATATATATTCTAAGAGCAATGCAAGCAAGGTAGAGCAAATATAGTGACAATTACTAAATATAGTGACAATTACTAAATATAGTGACAATTACAATTACTAAATATAGTGACAATTACTAAATATAGTGACAATTACTAAATATAGTGACAATTACTAAATATAGTGACAATTACTAATTATTCAAGTTCAAAGTAGACTGTTCTTGGTTTAAGTCTAGTCTTAAGTCTATAGTCAGCAATATACGACTCCACCATTAGATAGTGTTTTGCTATATAGAGATAATACAGGAGAGAAACATCTAATTTACAATTTGTGTGCAATAAATAGTATTGGAACTACTATAAAGAAATTGAAACCTATTGTTGCTCATTAATATACACTCATTAAAATACTTATTAGAATATATACACCAGGGATCTAGGTGAAATTAGGTATGAAATGCATTTTTTGGCATCTTAGAATATCTGTACCAAAATACATTTGTGCAATAACTCAAAACAATTAGAACTTATACTAGTAAGTGTATATACATATACTTCAAATAACATTTAGTAATTGGTATAAAGTTTTAAAATGTATACAGAACAGTATATTTACAAGCTACCAAAATGCAATATTGTTCACCTGTAATCAAAATCATATACAATTTATATTGTCATATTCATATTAAAACAGTAGCCTACAATGTTTAACAACTGAGACAAAGCTCAATATAGTTAAAGCTAAAAGTGCACCAAAGATTAAGTTATTTTGCAGGCATGATATTGGTGAAAAGATGCAGTCAGAATTGTTTTCTTTCAAAAAATCAATTTTCCTTTTCCATTACTCCTGCATTTTAATATTTTTGGGGATATTTGAAGATTTCTTGAAAAGAATTTGTTACCATGGAAACAATAGTCTGTGTCAAAATATAAAGTTGTATATTAATTGTATAATAATGTATATAATCAGTAGATGATAGTAATTTAGTTTAGACATTAACAAATTAACTTAACTTAGATTTTATTACATACTACATTATAACTACACCATGCATTTTAAGTTTTAAAACTTAGTTTTTGTCTCAGATTGACTGTTTTATTACCTCTTCAACATAATTATTAATATATGCTAAATTTCAAATGTCTCCAATTCACTTACCAAAAAAATTTTCTTTTTTTCACCCTTTTGGAATTTTTGATCTTCCTTTTGGAATCTCTTCTCATTTTTGTAAGATTATCACATAAGAATTTTGCCTAATTGTGACCTTTTTTGTACAATTTTTTTTTAATTTTTGGAAATCAAATAATTCAACGAAAAACCATAAAATACCATCATATCAAGATAATTATAAATATGCAATTTTTGATAAAATGAATATTGTATGTTGTTAGAATCACTGGGTTTAAAGCTAGAGAAATTAAATGAAGTTTTACACCTTTCTTTTCTTATTCTGATCCATGTATGTGTACGTAAATATATTGAAATTTGTAATTCTATTTACAAATATAACATTTTATAAAATATTTCAGTGCCAGATTGTAAAGTACAAGAGAGTATCTAATTGACTTTTGGCCTATTTTCTCTTATCTCTAGCTTTGAACTTGGAGTATATCAAATAGCTATGCATTTCGTGGCTTTTTAGAGCCCTTTGTATTTGGTGTTGTTAGTATGATGTATTTATATTTGGAGTATCTATTCACCAATTTGGACATGCAGAACATTAGTTAATTATCAGGATGTGTAATCTGAATTTTGATCTGTTATAGTGTAATCTCAGTCAATTCATTGTGTATAAAATCTTAAAAATTATTTGTGGGACATGGTAGCTTTAATAGGTAGAAAATTGTATGTATTAAAGCATTAGATAAGTTTTGATAATAATTTGTAGCATAATATAGTAATGCTCCACACTCAACAGCTGATATGATACACAAGAAATATCATGCAGTGAGACAAGGCTAAGCCTACTGAGGGGAGATGGTCTAAATATTTATTAAATGATCATTGCACAATAACACTAAGGTTTTTGCAGTTAGATTAGTACTCTGTGTATTATTGGATAAAATTACACTTTTTACAGAGGTTTAAGCTCATTTTTAGATCATTTTGCACATCGTTTTGGATGCAGTGACTTGAGGCAAACTAAAGGGGGATAACTGAGTGACTAATACAATGGGAGAAAACTCTTGTTAGTCTGTAGAAATTGGTTGTAGATTAGCTCAACATTATTTCTGTGTGCAATGATTTTAGGCAAATTAAGGGGAGTTAACTGTTTGATTTCTCGAAAGGGAGAGAACTCTTTCTGGTTTGAATAAATATTGTATGTATATTACACTGTAGATAGAGGTTTTAGATCAGCTTTACACCTATTTATATTATCTTACTATTTCTTAATGTCTTTATATATAACTTTAATTTATTACCTTTTCGTTAGATAGACTCCTTGAGCTCATTTGGTTTATTTCAAGGGCCTGTGTACAGCTGGATAATCTGATATCAAGGAATCACTGTTATCCAGCTGATTTACTGTTATTTATTTATGGCCTGCTATAAGAACTAGAGATTGTTGTAAGTGGTAATTAAAGTAATTATTTTCTGCCAGGCAGCAACTCTTCATTTCATTTTGCTATATCTTAAATAAGTTGATATTTTTAGGTTGATTTTAATATTTGTGATTCATTTTAAGTGCTCTGGTTGATGATGGTCATTTTTTCATCATTTTTGTCTTCAATTTTTCATTTTTTATTATCATTTTGGAAGAATGTAAAGCCTCATTAAATTCAATGTTATACTATTTTACTTACATTGCAATTGCTAGATTGGACTCAATTCACATAAACTGAACTTACATTTAAATCAAGATTTTGAAATGCTGCAAACTAATTTGATTGGGTAAATTAGAATCGATATTAACGCCTGACCAATCAGATGAAGAGAATGCTTATGTCGTTCTAAATTAAGTTATTGTGAATGGAGTCCCTGGTTAAAAAAATGTTGAATGTCCTGATGTTTAAACATCTTATGTTAATTTGATTGTATACTTATGTTTTTATTTTGGATTATTTCTGTGCTAAGTCAATGATGTTGTAAAAGTTTAATGACAGTTATGTTTCTAAGCGAGGGTGGTTAAAAACGTCATAACTTAGTTTAAGATTATACTCAAGCTTCCACTTCCTCAGAAAACCATTTATAACCTCTTATGTAAAATTAAATCTCAGAACTCCAAAAATATACTTTATCAATATACAGAAGCAAAAAGAGGACATCAACTAAGATCTTCACATTTAAGTCTCAGCCAGCAATCAGACAGTCTCATTTAAATGTGGAAAATGTTATCTTGACAAAACGAAGATAGGCGTAAATGATCGTCACGTATAACATAATATGTTATATATATATGCTTTTGTCCCCTTTCTGCTTCCATATAAAGTATATAAGAGAAAGAATCATGAAGAATAGATAAGATTTATTCAGTTATAAC
>NW_008707965.1:1081072-1082317 GCF_000327385.1 Lottia gigantea | reverse complement strand
CCATCACAAATAATACATACCAAACTACGTCATTATAAAAGTCAACTAAACGCTCACAAATTCTTAATGCACATATCCGACAATCCATCCTGTTCATGCGGCCACACCTTTGAAAATTCTGAACACTTTCTTCTCTACTGTCGCAACTTTTCAAAACAACGAAACAATACAATTAATCTTCTCCCTATTCATTTACGTTGCATATTAACACTTCTTAACGGCAATCCCAAATTATCTTTAGAAACAAATCTGTATATCTTTCAAACTGTTCATAACTTTATATCATCTACAAAACGTTTTGACACCTAGCTAACGCTGTCGAAGTATGGCCTCCGTTTTAAAACGAAGATTATTTTATTTTGATTAACGATAAACACCCTCATCCCCTCTCAACTATTTTCATTTGTCATTATCAATAACATTTTATTCACCAATGAATTTGTTCGGCCCTATTCCCTTTCCTTTTGTAAATATGTTTGTCACTTCCTGTTTTGTTTCCAATTTACATTTCGCTGCTGTCAACTCCTACATTATGTAAGTTATACTTTTATCATCTGTAAATATTCGTATTGGTAACAGATTTATATAAGCTTCGGCTTGTTTCTGAAACCAACATTAATCTATAGCATATGTATGATTTTGTAAATTATCAATAAATATTGTTTAAACAATTATGTTGTTGGATTTTCTAAATAACAAAAACATACATTTTCTATACTTATCATATTGGGTTTTACCTGAAACCCATTATATTCTAGTATGTTTCATTTAGTGTTAAATATGTAGTAATATACACTCTAGTAAATTATGGGGAGCCGCGGTGGCTCAGTGAGTTTTATAATCTGCAAAATAACTTAAGTTTAGAATATAAGAAAGCTGCTATTAATCACTGTAATTATGATATTATATTAGATTTAGAACAACAGTTAAGTGACTATGAAAATAAAGTATGTCAAGGTTGTTGCAAAATGCATTAGGAATGACAATAAGTGTCAAACTTATTAATTAACATTCCAGCCACTTGAAATTAAATGTCCATTGTCATTGTTTAGACAGCTCCTAGATCAAAGGGATTCATATTAAGTAATATTTCACAGCCTTGAGCAACTTTTGTCTTTGACAACAATAACTCTTTGTCCAGATATAACTCATTAATTAAGTTACTAGTAATTGTTATAAAAGATTATACATTATGTCAATAATGTCACATGGTCAGTCCTTTGGCCAAATAAGTCTTATCATCCA
>NW_008707965.1:944201-1081022 GCF_000327385.1 Lottia gigantea | reverse complement strand
AAATTTTATTAGTTTGAATTCAATTACATATATATATATATATGCCAGTTATATATATATATAACTGGCATATATATATATATAATTGAATTCAAACTAATAAAATTTCGTCAATATGAGAAAATTCATACTTTAGTCACTATAGACTGTTCATACTGACATTTATAAAAAATGCAACTTTATATATAGAAGAAAGATAGTACCAAATAATTACTTCAAATTTACTAATACTTAAATAATTATATCATAAATCATAGTCTAATCAACTGTATCAAAAAATATTCAAACAGATTCATAGTAAAATATCAAAATTTAAAAATTATAAACTTATATATAGAAGTATTTATAATTACTTTGATTAATTTACAAATATTAACAATGAAATACAAATTGACAAAGAAAAGGTGGAATTTTTGGGCACACTGATATTGGGCACAATGTCAGTTAGCCACACCTACACGGTGGGTGGGGAAAAGACCCCAAAATCCCACAACTAATAGCGAGAAATATAAGAAAAAAAATTAATGATAAAGAAACAGCCAAAATGAATGAAAGAAATAAATAGGTCAACCTGAGCATATGATAGAGGAAGAAAGCTTTTGAAATACATCAAAATCCTTGCGATATAATACAGGTAAATCCTTGCGATATCACTTTTACATATTCAAATTGCATAAAATGCAGGATTTAAGTCTAGGCACAAGTTCAATTTATGTTTTCGTGTTATCAAGATGGCCAATGTTTTTCCCTTTTTCCATTTCTTATTGTTTGACGGGCATTCCCGATAACAAATGTAGTTCAAGACACGAGTAATAGAATGTATGGTAATTGACACCTTAAAATGAATTCAGCTTTTCAAATACGCTATTTATTTGCGTCGCATAGATCGCCAATATAACTTTAGAATGAAGGTACAGGAAAGAAAAAGGACGTTTTGAAGACGGGAAAGAAAAATATGATTCAACACTGTTTTTGTAACATTTTAAATATTTGAAATATATGTCACTGCTGTGCTAATTGCGGACTTTTGCTGACAAGTGTTAAAATCAAGACTTTATTTCTAACTGCAGGATTAGAGATTATAATATTGACTTAACTACTCTATTTCAGTGATGCTTCTCTGAGCTGTGTTATATCACATTTAATCACAAACTGGTCGTTAGTTGTTAAATAACCATTGTTTTTGTTAGTGAGTTCAGACCATTTAATATGACACTTCCAACTCCACCAACTGCCTCTCTCTAATCTCAAGTTATTATGTGTTTTCGTTAAAGTTTTACTGGCATCATCAATGTTCAATAAACTGATTTGACTATCAATAATACAACTGTTTAGTACATGATTGTCATCTGGAAGCAGTCTAATACCAACAGTTAAATAACCTTGACCAGATCTCATTACATAACAACACCATACCCGGTTGTTGTACCTAAACTTATCGGTATTGAAATGTGCCCTACAACTGTTCTTAATATCGCTGATATAAAAAAAATACTGATTCGAACCTCTTATATAATATGATTTAGAAATAACCGACCCTAACTGATATATATCTAAATTAAAATCTTTCCTCACCCACTGCAAATACTCTATACTCAAATGATAATCTTTCTTACTTTCAGTCCGTTTTACTATTTTTGACAAACGAGGCAATGTTTGTAAAATGTTTAATGTTGTTTTATTTGAAGGTGAAACATTTGATTCTATATCACGTTTACTGCATCTATTTCACTTACAGTTTCTTTTTCCCTATCCTTTACTTTCCTCCTATTTTCTTCTAAATTTTTCTTGATGTCTGTAATAATCTGTTTACAACTTTTTCTTAAAATTGAAACATTTTCTTCAGTGCTTTTAGTTACTATAGCGCAGGTATCTTCACACAAAGATTGCAATTGCTCAAATGATTTTAACAATGTAGCGCGAGTCTTCTCCAAATTTTTGATTCTGTTTTGAATGATGTTTTGAGAACGTTGAAGTTTTTCTATGGCTTTATTTCGTGTTTCGTCACATTCTACATCCAGTGTTTCATGTTCCTTGTGTTGTTTAAATATACACTTAATACACAATCCTACATTACAATTATTACAGTAATAATCCACATCCCTCTGATTGTGGTTGGGGCATTTTGGTTGTGTTGTTTCAGAAGGTTTGCACCTTCCTTCGGATAAAATTTTGATTGCTTGAATTATAGAGTTTGGAGAACACATCTTCTTCTAAGAAAATTTGCCCCCCCCCCCCCCTGAAAAATTTAGCTTCCGGTTTTGTGACCCTAGAAACTATTTATTACGTATTATTTTAAATTAAATCTCAGAATTGTCTCCAAAAGACAGAGTTCATCAATATACAGAAGCTAAGAGGGGGCATTATAAAAGACATATATATTCATACATGTACATCAACTATGATCTTCATATTAGCCAAAATCTTGAAATATTTACTGTATAAAATATTAATCTTGACAAAACCATAAAAGATGTCACTTATAACATTACATCATATTATATTTGCTTTTGTCCTCTTTCTGCTTCCATATAAAGTATATAAGAGGAAAAATCATGAAGAATAAATAAGAGTATATTCAGTTTATTATACAGTTAAGTTTGGTGTAAAATCTGTTTTAATATCGCCATCGTGGTCGATTATTTATCTCGTATTTCGTGTGTGTTTGAACAATGTCTGTTCTTTTTGATCTACTTGCAGTCAGATATTTGTGGAAATCTGGATTCTGCAGCGGGTCTTCGTATCCTTTAAAATTTGAATCGGTATCGACTATAGTGAGCTTGGAGGTCGAAGGTCTGTTTAGAATATCTGTAAATTCGGTTTCCTCTCTCAGTGGATCTGCTTTGGTTTTTGACGCCCAGTTGATCACTAGAATACAACATCGGATTTTTGAAAGGCACAACTAATGTATTGATCTTTTTGGAGTGGTAACTGTCCACGAAGACTTCATATTGAAAAACATAACTTACAGAGAACAACCTGTCTTGCATCTTAACTGCACGGGCAAATTTGGACCACAAAGTCGAGTACGAGTGAATTGTTCCCTCAATGCCGTGAATTAGTCCCTCAAGGTCGTACGGGTGAAGTGAACCGTCAACGTCGTGCGAGTGAATTGGTCCCTCAAAGTCGTGCGAGTGAATTGGTCCTTCGGGGTCGTAAGAGTGAATTGAATCTTTAAAATCGTACGAGTGAATTAGTCTCTCATGGTCGTACGAATGAAAATATCCCTTGAGAAGATAAACAAGAGTTAAAATATGCTACTCACGTTTGAGTAGTGTTTTTCTCTGAGAATCACCATCTCGACCATTAGCTCCAACTAATACCACATCTTGTTTTGGTGTCCTTATCTTTTCCATATAGCGAGATTTTCTTCCTATCTGAAAAGTTTAAATTTGGAACCTAAAACTTGACCCATTTCCCTTATATATTGTACCACGAAAACCACCGTTGTACTATCTAGAAGATGAAATTTTAAAGGCAATGAGCAAACATTATGTATGGTAATTGAAGGAGAACTAAACCATGGAACAAATTACAATGAGTACAGCAAAAAGACAGCGTCTGATCATAAAAATTATGAGGCACCTAGCAGATAAATAGATCAAGCCATCAAAACAAACGTTACAGGATACACCTGACCGGAGTACCTACCCTATAAGCTGATCCAGCCATCAAACCACAGGGTAAACAGACTAGACATCCAAGTATATTGTTCCAGTCTAGTACATGGTTAAAACTATCAGAGTTAGTGATACAGAATCTTCCTCCAATACAAACAAAATCTCTCTTTAATACATCAGAGGCCCATTTCTCTACTGCTGGTCCATAGTCGATCTGAAACAGTAGCATTGGAACAACACTACACTGAGATATCAGAGCTAATGATTGTGAACAACCCGCAATCTCTTTCATGTCTCGTAAGAACTACTAAGAATTTACAAAAAGAACACGTATTAAGAATTTGATAGCTTTTTGGGGGGTTTTGTAGTATTTAAGTTTTTACATTATGCTCGTAGAAAATCTTCACAGTAAGGAATCCATTCATTTCATGTGCTAAACTGAGTCCAAAGCCTTGTAAAAATCATCAATCGTTAATGAGTTACCTCATAAGAAAAGTGTTTTCCATTATTCCCAGCCTCTTTCACCATATTAAGATTATTCTTCAATTTTTCTATCGCTTCTGATTTATTGTTGATGAAAATTAGCATCGGAACTAAAAAACGTGAGGGGGGAATTCAAATATTTCATTAACAGAACACGCTTCATCTGGATGGTAAGTTTTCGTTGAGCATCATAGGTTTACATGAGATTTCATGGGTTAGTCATCGTATTTACAAACATGTACTTGAAAGTAAAATTAAAGGATATAAAACATACTTTCGATGGATTCTTTGAAAACTTTTCTCTCCACCAAGTTAACATGAAGCAATGAATATTTTAGTTGTAATTTCTCCAGACAAATATCTATATCATTATTATTCTCACATTCTATAACCCTGAAAATGTTTAAAGAAAATACGCAGATGTTGCATAAGGATGGTATGAATTTCATATTACAATTTTGGTTTTGAAATACGCAATCATTACGGACATAGCAAACAAAGTTACAATGATAGATTATGTCGTTGTACTAATAGACTTCAAACTTCAATAAAAAAAAATCGATCAAAGGTTTTCCCAAGTCATAAAATAAACCTGTGTTTTTACACAGAAACATCTTTGATATATTGGATCGGATGTTACTTTAAATGTTGAAAGAAGGAAGAGCATGATACTGATCTGATAACGATATAAACAGCTTTCAAATCCCAGAAACAAAATCGACAGAGAAAATGTTGGTAATTGTTGTGAGTTGAATTTATTGCGACATCTTACATCAGCTGGTATGTCCACGATCCTTGGATTTGGGTTAATAACATACTTACCACATATCACAGAACTGGTCCAGCTGTCCTGACAGTTGATAGTCAGGAGGTCCTGAATCCATCATACAGTTAATTTCAGATTTCTGTCCTTGCTTCAAACCGTCCCCGAGTGATTCCGATAATTTTGATGGTCGGGACACATACATACGCCACGGTGCTATCAATATGACGTCATCACCAGTTTCTGTAGACTCCAAAAGAGGAAACCTCAATTCTGTTCCCATTTTGTATCAAGTTTGTTCAATTTGTAATCCCGAAAAGTTTACTTCAGGCATTACTTAAACAGAATATGTATTTCAATTTTCGCTGCATAATATAACAATGTCCACTCTAATATTGACTGTCATGAACAAAGTAAAGGTTGATACAAGCACTTTTCATCTAAAATAGTTAAAGCTCATCAAATTATCTTGGACATACAATAATCTCTGTGATTCACCATGCCAACATTGATTAACAGTACTGTTCTGGTCTAGTGATTCATATTGTTTCTAAGCTTTGTGTTTATGGGTCAATGTTATGGACGTCAGGTCCTTGGGGATGTTGTTCCCACGCTTGTTTTTCTTGAGAATGTCTTGATTTGAATCTTTCATACCTAATCCATAAGTACCATATAACTGTATAAACCAAACCAACACCTTAACGTCATCTATTGATATATTTCCGGTGGCTCAACCAGATGAGTTGGGGCTTGTGGACTTTGGTGGGTTGGGACCTCTCCTTCGGGAATTCATTTTCATCACACACAGTCTGCAGTCTTAGAAGATTTACAGCATAAGTTAATTCTATTTCGCTTATTTATAAGCTGGTGTCTTATTTGATTACAATTGTATACTTTGGTAAGACAGAAAATTAATTTTGTATTTTTTCCGGGGATGGGGTTCCCCTGTGGGATGGGGCCCGTGGACTTGATTCAGACATCTCCTTTGGTAGTTGAGCAACTGTATACTGTATACGGAGTAAGATTGTAAACAACGTTTCAACAATTTACATAGGTATAAGCTGTAACTGTTCTACTATAAGAAGACCCCCCCCCCCCCCCTTTTCAACACATATGATTTATTGTTATTATATTTCTATGAATCAAAAAATATTGTACTGAAGACCCGCTCCTTCCTCTAATATGACCTAGTTTTTCAATGTTCCTACCTGAATTCATTGAGTCATATCTTATTAACCTATTTCCGATCAAACTCATTCAAACTCATTCATTTGAATCAGGTAACCAGTGACGCGTACTATCGATCTGTACTTAACATTTACAATGTATCATTATTGGGGTGTATCTTTTGGGTCAGTACAAATATCCTTACAGTAGGGCTTGCAGAACTCTTTGTATCATGAACAATTATCCTATACACCAACCCACGTATTCTCGAAACGATCTTAGCGCTTGGATATCCAAGAGATAAGAACCTGTGACATCTTAGCGTTAAGATCGTTTCGAGAATACGTGGCCAGTGCTTCTCAATCTCTATAATACACTTTCCCACTTGAGAAAACAATTCTCCGTCAATCAACCCTAGCACAATAAAACATGAAATTACTTAAAGAAAATAACTGAATCTCTGAAACTGAAAAGCTCAGTCAATACTTTTCTGCTATCAATTCTCCAATTGTATAACCGTAGACGATTATTGATAACTGCCCATTCATACAACTGGGAAGTTGATATTAACATACCACAGGCCTATTTTGAACGATCTAGGTCTGTTGAGGCCATGCTATAGTTTTCACCCTATTTTCTTCATATTTGTCTCATTCTGACCATTTGCTCAAACACAATCTCTATTTCCAAACCCATCAAAATCAAATTTGTTTAGAGAAATAATGAGATAATGATCATTGAATGTATGAGCCGTAGTTTTTATAAAATAATTTAAATCTAAATAACATAACATAACAAGAATGAAGGTGATCCGTGTCTCTATAATTTCCGCTATGTTGGCACTGTTTACTAAATTGACATAAACATGCAATATTGATCGGTTGGTGGTTGGTTGCTTGGATGTGTGAACTGACTTTTTGCATTAATGGCGTTCCATACTGGGTGTCATGTTTCTAAACGGCCAGCTGGTTGGTGTGGTTTATGTGGTTTGTATGGCTGGGTATCTTATGTTTTTAAACGGCTGGCTGGTGTGGTTGATGTGGTTTGTACGGCTGGGTGTCTTATTTGGTTGGCTGGTTAGTGTAGATTGGTACCGCTGGGTTTTTACTGCGGATGGGCGGTTGGTTGTCGGCTGGTGTGATGGGTGTGGTTATATGATTGATTCGATGTGGTCTGTGTTGTTGGGTAGTTTAGATTTTATGCCAACCGTCTGTCTATGTTTCTAAACAAAATTTTTACACCTTAGATTCACCAACAGAATCTCTGACTTTCAGTAATGGCCGTCTATTCTTGCCATGATCTGTTGGTCGTACTGAAATCTTTCTGGAAGCATTTAGTTTTTTAGTATCTTTGTTTTTAGACGCATCGGTTGTCTTGTCTGCAGCAAGGAAGCTCATTAGACGTGGATAAGAGAGTGGATCATATCGGAAGGTTTTCTTGAATTTTGAGTCGCTATCAACTTCCGGCATGCCTGATGTAGATGGTTGATTTCGTACACCTTTGATTCCATGATTCTTTTGTTCACTTTCTTCTGTAATGGTTGTTAGCTCTGGTGCCGGGGACTGTTCTTGTGGTGGTTTGGCTGCTTCTGGATCCTCTGACATCCATTCTATCACTAGAATGAAATCAAGACATTGCCTTACCTAGTGTCAGAGGACAATATGACAAATATTGGTTATCGAAAATATTTAAGAGTCAAACGAATGATATTAACGATTTGAATTTCCGCTTAAGTGAAAGGCGCAGTAGATCGAACACTATACACACCTACACATTAGATGGGCAAATAGTGTTGATGCCGCGTCTTATTGAGTTCTTTTGAAAGCTGGTCCACCGCCTAATCAAAGTTATAAAAACATTTTTGCTTGAAGGAGCTGTTTTAAAATGTTTAAATGTGAATTTCAAAATCGAGTTCAGAACAATTTGAGATATTCCACATTTACTTACATTTTAGAAGTGTTTCTCTCTGAGAATCACCATCTCGAGCTTTAGCTCCAACTAATATCACATCTTGTTTTGGTGTCCACATGCTTTCTAGATAACAAGCTTTTCTTCCTATCTGTAAGCATAATAATACAGACACGATACAAGTTCCGATAAAGTCAAAAGACTTTCAATTGAAAACAGACGTGCCAATATGTTGCAGATATAAATGTAAACACTGTGTTATCGGATCATCTGATCATATAACTGAGAAATGAATATTGAAGATTTACAATATATTTTTTACGTCTGATTTGCTAGAGAATGCGGACAAGCGGTGAGGACTTGTAGTCGAAATTTTGTCTGATTGATGGCACTTTTTCGATTACCAAAAATTTATCCTAACCTACCCTATAAGCTGATCCAGCCATCAAACCACAGGGTAAACAGACTAGACATCCAAGTATATTGTTCCAGTCTAGTACATGGTTAAAACTATCAGAGTTGGTGATACAGAATCTTCCTCCAATACACACAAAATCTCTCTTTAATACATCAGAGGCCCATTTCTCTACTGCTGGTCCATAATCTATCTGAAAGGATAATATGAAATAGAAAATAAATATATTCACGTCCTCAACCTAGGAATTAAACGTTTCCAGTCAGCAGATGATGGACACGATATTTGAAATCAAAGGCCTTGATAAAATCTACAAACGTTATTTTCTTACCTCATAAGAAAAGTGTTTTCCATTTGGTCCAGCCTCTTTCACCATATTGAGGTTATTTTTTAATGTTTCTATCGCTTCTGATTCATTGTTGATGAAAATTAACATTGGAACTGAAATATTTGACAACTGATACTAAACCAAACACTTTGGGCATAGAATTCAAGGTTTTAACCTATTATATTTCTCAACATTATGACGTCACTATTTCAAAGACCATTTGGCTATTTTTGAATAACCCTAGGGATTGTGGGGTTTCATTATAGTAAGCAAAGACGGATAGGAAATCGGAATTAATATATAAGTTGTATGTTCATGCATACAGAAAGCAGAATAACCTCCTTTGAAATGTTTTAATGGAAGAGCACATTAAGAGTTTAGAAAACATATTACTTTCGATAGTATCTTTAAATACTTTTCTCTCCACCAAGTTAACATGAAGTAATGAATATTTTAGTTGTAATTTCTCCAGACAAATATCTATATCATTATTATTCTCACATTTTATAACCCTGAAAATACATAAGATCAATCATATTGACAACGTAAGAGAACAGGACTGGTGACAGTAGAGGACCCTGCCTTACCCCCATTCTGTTGTATTGATTTTTCGCTTAACTGATAGGCCTATTGTTTATAATTCATTGGTTTGGTTGTTTTCCCATAGATCCTAATCATGCTTACTCTTCCAGAACAAATGCTAGCGTTTTTGCTATTGTAGATATTCTTGTTGACTGTCGAAAGAAGAATTAAAAAAGATGTCGAGTTTCATTTTCTTCGTTGTTTTTGTTAGTTTAATTCTTAACACGAAAAACTACGATCCTTTTTAAGTATTTCTTGAACAACATCTATGTGATTGGTAGAACATTTTTAGCGTGTAAATTTTCACAAAAGTCATAAATCCTTATGTTTCTTACCACATATTGCAGAATTGGTCCAATTGTCCAGATAGTCGTGCGTCTGAGCTGCCAGAATACATCAAAAAGTTAATTTCAGAATTAGGATTTTCAGTTTTCTTCTGACCTCCATTTCCTAACATTCCTGATAAAGATGTTGGCCGAGAATCATAAATTCTCCATGGTGATATAAGGATGGTGTCATCACCAGATTCTGTAGATTCCAAAAGCGGAAATGATAAAGCTGACATTGTGTATATATGTTGTTCGCTCGTTTAGGACAATGGTGAATGATTCTCTTCTTAAAGGATATGGGTTTTTTGAAACCCCTTTATCACTTTCCGTCAAATTTGAAAACTGTTTGAAAAAAACCAGATCAATTACGTACAATAAGACCTAAGACAGGATTCCTCTACACACAGCAAAAATAAAACAAACACACAAATTTTAAATGAAAAACGAAATACATTTAAAATTGACAAATTGTAATATAATCCAACGTTTTTACTCAAATCACTATGATCCAAAACTTCCTGATTTAAATCGACATATCGATCCCTTGATTGAATATAGATTTAAGATCCGGTTTGTATATATCTTAGCAATTGGGACAAAGTGTGTCATGAACAAATAATAATAGGGAAGGGATCGGTAAGACTGTGGTCGTCTATAAATTTCCCTAACTTGTGGTTTTGGTATTAATTCAAACGAAGGTGGTCTGTTGCTGAAAATTTCGAATCAAAAAAGTTACCTGAATGGGGTTCACTGCCTACATCAACTCCTGATTGAACTTATGAAGGGCAGTGATATGAGGGATATTGTTGCCAGGACATTTCTAATTGCATTCTCTTTTTTCTTGTTAAATATACCACAATAATTCGAAAACGACATATTTATAGAGTATGCTTCCATAATTCTCCTGGAAAAGTTAGCATCGTCGCATATAGTATGTCATTAACCAACTGTTTTATCCCAATCAGGACATAAAACCATTTCATCTCGAAAAAGTTTAAAATGTATCATTGGAAGGTCCTCGCTCAGTGATCGTTTAAATTTCTCTGAACAACGGGTCTAAATCTATTAAGACTTTTTGAAGTGTGCAGTGTAAATATTGTCATTATTTATTACTATAAAATCTATCTATTGATAAAATTTACAATGTGTTTACTTATATATAACTATATCTATAGCAGGTTGACTCTTTATATATATATATATATATAAAGAGTGTTATAAAGAGTGAAGAAGATCCGAAAAAAACTCCTATGTAAAGCACTGGCCAAGGTCACAATCAAAGAGATCTGTAAGATATAAACAAGGACGGAGTAAACAGAGTTAGTATTTAGTTTTGAATATAAAAACTTGTGTACAACATTAAACATGTTATATCAGTAATATTTATTACTGTCATATTTGTATACTGCTATAATTCACAATTCACTGTTTTAATATACCCAATAACCTATATCAATTACAAACTGTATGGTGTAAAACTCCATTTCAGTCTGTGGGCTATGGAATGCCAAAACGGAAAAATCCAACATAAAAAAATCACAATTATACCAAGAAGTTGAAATTTTATACCAAGAAACTCATATTATATACCAAAATCTGTAATCATATACCAAGAAATTCATAGCAAGTACCAAGAATTTTAATTATATACCAAAATCAGTATATTATGTACCAAGACTAAAAGTTAGGTCCCAAGAACAGTAGGCCCTAATTTCAATTATGTTCCAAGAATTGTTTTAAGGTACGGTCTGCTTTATCTGCAACGTAAATATTTGAAGTATTTGTTTGGTTTAAAATTATAGCAAAGAAAGATTACATCTTTCTCAGATTGGATCTTGGTCCATAACAGAGCGAAAGTGAAACTCGAAAACACGGGTAGAAGCATCAGAAAGTTTCAAAGAGGGAAGAGAGTTAAGTTTAAAATTCTTACAAGTGTTCGTCGACGATTGCAGTTTTAACTGTCGTAAATCCACTGTCGCCATGTACTAGGACTAACCGCATAGCAAGGAAAGGGTGTCAAAATAATAAAATCAAAGCAAAGACGCCAACGACCGTATACGCCGCTGCTGCCTTGACTAAGCAATAGACTGGTCACTAGTTACCAATTAAAAATTACTAATTAAATCAGATAATCCTCCCCCAGGGCTACCGTTTCATTAAACAATGGGTACAATTTCAATCTATTGTCATTGAGCAGTCTTCAACTTTAAAACAATGAACACAATTAGTCGTTAGTGAACTGTTAATCGAACGCGCTTAATCTGATCTGAATTAAGTAATCAAGATCAAAGCGTTTCCATGTAGGGGATTAAAGCCGAACACTTATAATGGTAAGAACAGTTCAACAGCCATCAGTTAATAATTTCTTTCAAGCGGGACAACGTAACAAGGTAAGTTATGTGCATTGATATTTTTCAAATACTGCTTTCTATGAAATTTCTTTGAATTTGTACTCCTTTTTGTAAGGTAAAAAGTTGCTTTTTTTACGTCAAAGTTTCATTATGCTCTCAAGGATTATAGCGTTTGAAAACGTAGGTTGGTGTATTTTTGATTACAAGTTAAGGTACACTTCCAGTTTCATGATATCGCAGATTACTGAGAGCCTACTTCTTAACTCCCTTTAAACGAAAATATCGTACAGCAACTTTTGGATTTTGATGCCATGACTACTACCACTGTTGAAACAACTCTTTTACAGTGTGCACACATATAACAGTTAAAACTGTTTTCTGATAATTCGAGTGACTTCCCTTGTATGTTTGATTTCGTTAATTTCATTGCTAAAGGTTTTAGTATAATCATACACGCAATACGAGAATATGAAATCATTAATACGTACATAGGAATAGATTACTATCGTAGGACGCCGTGCGGATGAGCCCTTTTTTCATAGCAATATTTTCAAAATTTGATTCGGAAAGATTCTGATCAGGTTTACTAATTAATAAGGTTTAGTTCCATCGTTATTTTGTATTATTACCCTTTAAACTGACGCAGTCGACTGAGTCGTTCACCATCGAAATGTACCCTGATGTTATTTTTACCCATTGAGCTGTTGGATTCCAATGTAAATGTCAATTATAAGCCAGGTTAACATTGTAATGTCGATAATATAATAATTATTACCCTTAATTCATTTTGATAATGTCAAATACTGCATCTATTATAATATACCATCCCGGGACATCACGTGATCACATAGTCATTGACTCATTGACAGTGTAACGCCATAGAAACTAATTATTTAGTAGCATACACCATTTTACAGCTTACGAAGTCTAGAAAACGCCAACAAATCCACCAAAAGCAAGCAATTTATATGTAAATATAATTCTGTAAAAGTAAAAGTCCCGAATTCACTGATTTCTCACACATAATAGTACAGACCCCTATATTATTTCTATCAACTTATCAAACACTCTCTAATGGTGAATAAAATCTTCTTGAACATTAAAAATTTCACTAAATTTTCTCCTGAGATGGACTTAAATTAATCTCAATATAATTTTCTTTGGTAAACGTACCTAATGTCCTCGTTAATCACACATAGTCGCTATTGCATCAAAAGCCAATCTGAAGTTACGAGATTCACCTCTGTGTTGGGAATGGTCTAGATTAGACGACTCACTTGCTGGCCATCACAGACTGTTTTATTTTAGTTGGACATGGACTAGGACTATTACTGACTTGTTGAACTAGTAATTTTCTCATGGATTCCAATCTTCTGTGAAGTAAGTTTGTTATCTTAAGATTTAGTAAATAGCTTCAAAGATACTTCTATCCTCAGGAATTTCTGACTTATTTTGCTTAGATGCTATCTTCTACCTTTGAATCCTCTTTGTTGACGTATTGGGTTAGTTGTGTGGCTTCTTTCTGTCTGTGTATAATTGTCTTAAGTCCACTAAAGTCACCAGTTTCCCTTTACGATGTAACATCGTTCTCTATATCCACTAGCTGGCTAATTTCATTCTTTCATCTAATTGCATTAAAGACCAATGTGTTGCCTCCATGTTGCTCTTCCTTTGATTCTGTGGGATGTCTTCCTACTAAAGCTATCTTATTGATTTTGGGGTTTCATTAAAAATTAGGCCTTACACAATGCACCTTGTTAATGCGTTTAGGTAGAAAATGCTTATGGTAATTTTTAGCGTTCTAGTCACAGGATTGTGAATTACGGGAAGGTAGTATGTCATTGATGTAATTACATCTCTTCCTTTTTTCATGCAGAAAAATATGAAATTGGTTTTTTTATTTCTTTTTTTTACACCATCGATAAATTCATATAGCGGAACACCGCGTTTATATTGTAATTAATTTTCATTTAAAGGGACAATTTTGCAAGCCATTTGACCAAAAGTACCTCCATACCAATGTGTTTCCAAAATTATCCACATTTGGAAGTTAAAAAGTCGACTCCTCAATTCTTCAGACTCTCCTTTGTTTTATGTTTGGGCGAATGTTATGTAAGAATTACCAAATTTATTTTTTTATTAACTGGTGCAATTACAAGGATAGTAGCATGAATAATGTGATGACTTTAACCATAGTTTATATCGATTCAGTAATATTTTTATCTTGCTATATCTACAGCTGTGACAGTGAAATATCAAATCAGTAGAACATTAGGTCAAGTGAAATCAATATACTGACAGTTTTTAAACCATCGTGGGTGGGTGGATACTGTTCATTTCATTTCTTCATTTTCCAATGTAGTGATCTTTAGATCCCTCCCTGTTGATTGGTCGTTCCGTCATTTTTCAGGCGAAGGGTACGGGGGTGGGGGGGGGGGGGAGTGAAAAGAGGCTGGTCTGGCATTGTCCCCCCTTTCAATTTGTTTTTATTATTTTGCATAGTAAAAGAATGGCATATACCACCCCCACCCCCCTCCCTGTCCTAGAAAAATTTTGTGGCCCCTGAAAAAAACCAATGAGTTTCTGGTGATCCATTCGATTTTATTTTACACCTGATGTTACTCTGCAATCATCCATGACCATGAATGGATCCACGGAAATGTTGCATTTGACTATCATATTTATATTACTATCCAAAAACGACATTTTAAGCATAACAGGGCTCTCCTATATTTGATGGTTGTCTGTCAACGGGTTATTGGTCAACTGAGATGGAGATCTAGAATTTAGGCAGTGAAGGTCTCCCGTACAAAAGAATTCTGACTACGGAGGCAAAAGACTGCCAAAATCTGTATCGAGATATTGCGTTCTATAATAATGATAATCGGACAGCTTAAAAAAAAAGTTTATAATTATCAAGGTGGACTAATGTGGTCCAAATTGTTTTCGCGAGCACGTATGCGTTTATTTTGCTGCCAAAGAGTTAAATCAAGTTGATTTGAATACACCCTGATAGTTCTTGATGCCTTGTTGATAGCAACTGTGTTTGTCAATATACAGTATACCGGGCATATAAATAGTATCTCTCTATTTATTTCGTCTATTGGATATGGCAGTTCGAAAGTCATAGCCTTCGTTTAAATCTGGTTCGTTAATAAGTATAGGATTGGATACCTTGAAGTTCTGACACAACTGTCTTCTTCTGTAAAGGGAGTTAAAAACCCACAACTTGATATTTGCTACTTTGGAAAACTTCACTTCATAATAGTTTCAAATGAATTTTCCTTAGATAACTTGTATTTATTCATCTTCATTTGAGGAAAAATGCATTTGAAAGCAATTATGACATCATTAGCATAATAATTTGCATATAATTAACATAATGATCTGCATGGTATAATTATAATCATTTTTATTCATTGTCTATTGCAGGTATATATAAATATTGAGAAGTGAAAATGTCTGTATCAGCAAACGTACTCGATTTGAATGAAGTTCTTCGAAGATACGCATACAATAGGATTTATACCAAGTCGAATTTCTTCAAAAAATGGTTACTGGAAGAAAAAGACTTTTACGTTGAAGTAGATTGGAAAGGCGTGACTGTAGATCATAACATCCAGAGACTTTCTTTGAGACCAACTAAAAATACGTATACTACACCGTTTGGCAAAGTGACCACAGGTTCCAGGTGGATTTCTCTCCTTTCTTGTGATTTTGAAAATCATTCAGACTCGAAACAGTCGCATGAGTTCATAGGGAAGCGTGACACGACTTCATGGGTAGGAGTTGATCTGAAAACGTGTTATACTATTTCTAAAGACGTTAATATCTCCATTAATTTACCGAGTAACTTCTCCAGGCATCGTGCCGGACGGGATAACGGTGTGAACGTACAGCAAATCAAGGGTGAAGTTTTCAGAGACATTCTCACCTGGGAAGTACGATCCCACGTTGACGTGAAACCCGGATGGCGCGCCATTGGTGACCTTCTTGCCTTGGAAGAAACCCACGTGATGGATTTTGAAATTACCACAGGACTTTTTGTACCACGAGGAAAGATTCCAGTTTGGTTCAAACGTCATGGAGACAAAAGTGTGTCGCATCTTGTTGAATTGGACTCTGAAGACTTTGCGAGTGCGTTCCAAAGTAAGGCTTCCGGTGGCGTTCTGGAGGAAGAGGAGTGTAAGATGGTGAAAATTTTAAAGGAAGTTCAAATAGATCAAGATGGAAATGATTCTAAATATTCCAGCATTCATTTGATAACCAAAGGATCTGCGACGATGGTAGCCTGGTCCGACCAGAGAGTTGATATTAAAACAGAGCCATTGAATTTGGTAGAACGAGAGCTCAATAAGGATGTGTAGAGAAATATTCTCACTTATTTTCTCCCTTAAAGACTATTAGTGTAATCATCGCATGCTCAATGACGTAATTATTGGTGCCTTACGTAAATCCTTTGACATTGCTATATGGTTGTTAACCTTTAAACCACTATTGCTCCAATCAAATGCTCTGTCTAGTGAAGGCTTTGAAAACCACTCATTTTACAATTTACAATTCTGGGACATTCAATATGTCCAAGTTAAATACGATTGTTTTTGACTGTATATAATATTATCATCAGCCCTTAAATGATTATGATGATTTCTGATATTTTATTCTGCCATCGTACATGGTCAGTAAACTAGAAGGACACGATCGAACATGACAGGATAACGTCATGTATCTAATTTATTGTAGGCGATTATGAATTCCATTATGTATATAGGCTATAGTATTTTAATTGCATGTATATAATTTATAATATATAACTGTTTCAAGTTATAAGAGTTATATAATGCTACTATTTATAATATGTATATAAAATTTTAATATCCAGTATATTGGAGTGTCATTTCTTCCATATCTTATCTTCATGGAAGAGGAGTTTTTAAAAGTGAAAAAAATCTTCCTTGCTTTACCAGAATACCAGCTACGCATAGAGCTTGACCGTGTGCTAATAATGACCATTTATGTTCTTTACTAGATAAGTATAGATCTCTGACTCTGAGTTTTCGTACAATTTAATGAGAACGGTCCGAAATCAGTCAGTCGTGCTTGTGATGTTTTGTATACAGATCTTTAAACTGAAAATCGGCATAACCAGCAACATCCTTTAAGGTGCGGGAACACGAACGGTCTTGGTCGCCAACTAGAGTTTTGTCAAGAGTTTTACCGACCGGCTGCGGGGCACGCGAGGAGACAAAAATCTCCAGTCGATCGTTTTCCACCATGTCCATACAGCCTCGTCGTTAGGGTGGGGACTGGGCTCCAGCAAGTGAGAATTAAGCCCCAGCAAAACCTTTCAGTTCAGCAGAGATTGATTAATTTACAGTATCTTTGTACAAGATAAATATTATATAGATTTCGATACGTTTTTGGCAACTCAAAATTGTCAGAAATGAGCAATAATCCTGTCGAAGAAGCACGCAAGATTTTACTCAAGACTTTAAACGGCGACAAAAACCTCCAACCTCATTCAGACAGAACTGATGGCGTAGATACATACTGTTTTGAATAACACTAAGTTACAGCCTGTAATTATACTGCTTTGGTAGGCTACTGGGCAAATTACTGTTTAACATTTTCAACCTCAATCCGAAACTTGCTGATGTTTCCAGTCCCTGATATATATTTGTCTCGTTTTCTTACGCTTATCCGCTGGTGCAGTCAAAAGCTTATCATAATTTAAAACACAATCAGAAGGGACTCGTCCTATACCAGACAGAATATCTCTTATTGCCTCTCTTGCCTGTAGCTTGATCGGTGGCGGGTTGACGATTGGGTTCAAGCCGCCTCGAGGCAAGAATTCCATGGCCAGACTCTCGGCCCTATCACCCGAATCTGATGGTTAGAATAATGCCGTTTTTGTGTAGTAAAAAACCTCAATCTGCTGTAGAAAATTACATGCTAGACGACTAAGTGCCCATTTTTAGGATTGAATCACTCCAAAGTGGTGACCTTCAACCCCTACTTCTGCGACAGTGATACGATTCAGGTGCTCAGTTTGTACATTGAAGAACAGGTAGCAAATTTATTGTGTTAGTACCAGTTAGCAATGGAACAGAAGACCACCAACGCATATGAAAACTTCAGGTTATCGTAAAAGTGATACGGTGGTTTTTCACTTCCCGATAATCTGTACCTATAATCTTGATTTATAAATTCCTTTGCTTCTTGGGATGTGTTGTGTAACCTTTTTGATTAGTCGCTAAAGGTTTGCGCTGTCCGGACCAGTATCATCTCTGCAACACTACACACTCCATTGCCCCACCGGATATATATACTACTTGCCTCCATAAAATCAAGTCTGACCGTGGGCCGTGGCCTACACCTAAATTTTCGAACAAAATTGTCGTATTCGTTGCAAACTCTGGCGTTTGTTGTTAGTGAAATTGCGGTAGCCAAGATATTTTCAATCAATCATTTTCACGGTGATATAAAATATGGCTTATGTGGGTTAGCTCCCTTCGCACGACTGATTTAACATTCAATTTGTTTTATTTTATTTGTTTATTTATTCCACGAAAAATAACATTCATGACATGTATAGAAAATACAATTTATAAACAGAACAGGAAAGCATAGAAAGAAAGTCGAAATATGTAGAAATATGAAATGATCGAAGTCATGATGAAATTCGTCTTAAGACCCATAGAGCTTGAGCAGGCCTATATAATCCCAATTAGCTTATTTCCATGTCGCGTTATTGAACTCCTGTTAATAGAGAAAAGTTGTTTGCATGTTTTCCGATAGATAGTTCTCTTTTGGCCCTGGCATACCTTTATAAATCTTGAAATATTTAAACATGGATTGCATCTGACTGAAAGACCAAGTCATGATTTTATTCCCCTGAAAAATAAAGTAACGCTGACTGACACTGATCACACACCCACATGCACTAGAATACATTTTTTGCATGCCCGATCACAATAGATAGATATCTAATATAGATATCTTATTTAAAAGTAGGCCAAAATATTAAGTTGGTAATTTGTGGGTGTGGCATGTTTCTTTCTACTTTCACTTTATCAAAAGCAGTAGACGGAAGTTGATGCATTCTGGGTATGTTGGCAAGGAAAATATTATGGCGGATCTCAAGCAATTTATTTTCGCAGTGAGGTAAATTTTAATCTTTTGTTCATTTATTTGCTCTTATTAACACGAACAAGCTCCAGAAACCGTATGAAGGTAGTTTAATTTTTAGGGTTGTTATCATTTTAGGTCCTTTCTTTCTTATTTTGAGTGAATTAAATGAAAAACAGTTTGATTTTTAGTTCGTTATTTTTTTTCCGAATTTCGTCTTCATAAACTTTTTGCGACGAAGTTAAACAGAGTTCAGCAAGTCGGTTCAAGTCAATGTTGTGTTAAACAATGAATAGAATGTTTGTATTTTTTATGCCCTAACAGAATATTTTTGGGGCGTTTAGGCCAATTAGGGGCATTTGATCATTGCATCATTTTGATCTACCAATTATTGATGAGTTTTCCCAATCTATCTAATGACTCAAATACCTTCATCAATAATAGAAAAACTGAAGAAGCAGGTTTTTATAGCTGATATTAATAGATCTTTTTGTAAAGTTAAATTTATGTGAAACACAACTATATAAGTGATTTTTAATTTACCGTACTTTTTGAATATCACAAACCTATCAAACCCTTAGTTATTGTTAATAATACCTTGCCTTAATAATGCATTATTTGCACTGAAGTCCGAGTCCAGTCAACCCTCATTCTGACCACAGAAAACTATTTGTGCTAAAAACTAGTACCGTACAGTTCTCTGTAGCTGTGCATATAAATACTTGATAGATTTTATGGAGGCGGACTACCTAACTAGTGCAATACCTGAATTGTGTGTGAGTTCACCGTGTGTCGTGTGTTAGATCTAACACTAACGCCCATATACTTAATACCCACCCAACAGCTGGTTTAAATCTTTAACCCCATTCCCAAGTACCCACCCAACAGCTGTTTTAAATCTTAACCCCATCCCCAGATACCCACCCAACAGCTGTTTTAAATCTTAACCCCATCCCCAGATACCCACCCAACAGCTGTTTTAAATCTTAACCCCATCCCCAGATACCCACCCAACAGCTGTTTTAAATCTTTAACCCCATCCCCAGATACCCACCCAACAGCTGTTTTAAATCTTTAACCCCATCCCCAGATACCCACCCAACAGCTGTTTTAAATATTTAACCCCATCCCCAGATACCCACCCAACAGCTGTTTTAAATCTTTAACCCCATCCCCAGATACCCACCCAACAGCTGTTTTAATTATTTAACCCCATCCCCAAAGTACTAATTGTGGTGTCTACTGAGAATAAACCATGCTTGTAGTTAACCTGAAGACTGATAGAGAAATTGGTTCTAAATAGAGTTCTATAGAGATTCTCATAAAAAATAGATGTTTTTGTCTAACGAAGGGAAGGTAACGACAGGTTGATGGTAGTCAACGACAAGTAAACAATCATTTATTATTTAGTATTTAACACTCTATTATTTTCTAGTGAAGGTTAATATAAACTTTATCTGGTTAATTTCATTATTGACCACTTTTCATCTAAAGGATACAATACAATGTATTATTAGACTGAAGGCCATCTTTGAAAATCCACTTAATATTCAACATCTTTTTAAATGGATGTGATAACTAGTAATTTCCTGAATGGCACCATTTCCTTAATTTTTCAATATTTAATGGATTATATTGATGATTATTTGGTTGAAAAGCAATGTTTTTATACTTCTCTAAGCTTACTTTATAGAATTTTTAGATTGGGTTTGTAGCCTCTTTCTAAATGTTCAAGATTTATCCCAATATCCAGGAATGTTTTCAAATGTACCCTGGTGTGTGTAAATACCGTTATCTTTTTTTAACATTTAATTTATTGGTGACCAATTTTATTTGTAAAACACTTAATAAATCAGTTTTCTATTGGTATGACTTCACATTCATGAACTTTTTTTAAGGTGTGTTTTTTTTTGAGATTATCTTTTGTGTAGTAAAGGTTAAAGTTTAGTTTACATTTGAAGTGTGATCATGAATAGAGAGAATATTTTAAATTCCTGTTGGTAGATTGCAAGTGATAAGTCATGTCTTGTTTGCATTTTAATTTCTGTATTTTGATGTCATAACATATCTGTTTTCAACATGAGTTAGTCAATGTGGGGAATAAAGATAATAGTACGTTAATTCATTAAGCAGGTTCTGGTGGACTGTTTGGCTAATTATATGAGCTGTAGAGATGGTTAACATTAATGTATGTTTCAGAAATGGTACTGTATATAATGACTTTAAAAGAGTTAGAAGATTGATTTAAACCTTATTAAATCAGTAAGTCTCAATCATTGGTTAAAAGAATTGTAGAGATGAAAATGATGTGACCCACCACATTATGATGTGAAGTCTGTGGTGAAGATGACTAGCTTGATAATAACTTAGGCAATAATGTACAAAGTTGATCCTGTGTTGGCAACTATATAAGAATAGTATAAGTCCAATAAATGTAAGATATTATCCATGTTTAAAGGATTGTTTTAAAATATACCGCTAAGGTTAAATAATTAATTAAAAAAAAGAAAATAAAGACTAAGCCATTGCTAAGGAATGCATGATATTACATGAGGTATACCTCTAAATTAAGTAATTTTTTAATTCACGTCCATGAAATGCAAGATAATATCTTACAAATTGTTTAAAATATGTCTCAAATTTCAGTAATTATTTTTTTAAAAAAATCATGTAGAAGGAATGTGAGATATGATATAAATTGTTTAAGAGGTTAATATTATAGTAATATAATCTGATAATCTGTAAGGTAAATATGACCTATAGATAAGACCTGATAGAAACAATCAATCTATAATATAACTAATCCTACAGACTAGCAGGGGTTATTTATCTCTATTCAACTATTCTATCAGTCATATTGATATCTCTTGACTTTATTTGAGCAGTCAATAGAGAACTCTTTTACATTTTATAAGGCATTCTCTCTCTCATAATATTGTCTTTCGTCTCATCTCGAACTTCTTTTGGTAAAGTAACGTTAGTTAAATATAAGTGGATTCCAGTTTCATTTATCAGGGGATGGAAGGAGCAAGATGACATGTGACTAAATGAAGAAACTACTGTGCAGTGTAGTTCAAGTTTTGAAATCACTTTCTGGAAAGTATTTGATACTGCTGTCTGTCAACATGAATACTGATAATAATTCTTGAAATGATAATAATTATAATAGAAGAGGTGTCAAGCATAGTATTGTTTTGTAAGTTGAAAATCTGGAGAGAATCTGATAGTATTGTTCAATAACAATAATATGGGACTATTGATCTCTCTATACAATAGATTTACACAGTGGATTCATATTTTAATAAACTTGGCTTAACTTGGATTAGTTTCATAGGTTTTCAACCTGATTTGATTCACTTGAGACTATTTTTTCTGAGGCAACAATGGTTGAAATACGTTTCAAATGTTAATAAACTAGTTACAATGTAGATTAATTTCTTTATGTTTTCAAGTTTAATGCAAATTTCTCATCGGACTTGAATTCTTTTGAGAGATAACTATGATATATCATATCAGTTATTCAGTGGATAAAGATAACAATCTAGTTTTGATGCCATTGCCAGTACATCTGTGATTGAAGTGTCTGTATAGCTGTGAAATGAGATGTTATATTATATTATGGTATATCAATAAGGCATTGTGCAGGATAATAAATATCTTGACAGGTAAAAATACAATATGCTTTGTATACAGCCACCAGAGAAATTGAGATTCTATTGCCTGCTCTGTGATAAGAAGTAAGGTGTTTGTATTACAGTATGATATAAGCTTATTAGTAAAAGGAAATAAAATACTTAACTGAACAGCAGACCAGTGCTTTTGAAATTCTAGTGTCTGCTTTAAAGTGAAATGATATACATATTATATCATAGTAAAGTTATAATAAAAGGTGTTGTGCAGGTAGACAGGGTTTTCAATAATTAACTAGACAGGTAAAAATACAGTAGAATATTAAACTGACAGATGTTTTAACACCTTGATTATTAAATTATTTTCAGTTTATTTCATCTAGTCTGATTTCTTGTCTTGATTGATGGAACAGCAAGGTAGTGTATTGGAACATCCATGTTCCATACAAGTATTTTCGAAAAAAAAACTTTCAATTCTTTTGAAATCATTTATGATATAAAATTGTTCTCAATTTGAAGAGCTCTAAGAAATTTAAACATTATATTTATTCAGAAGCTATACTGTTTATGCTAAGGAGAATTTTATTAGTAGCAATTATCATGATTCTTTTATTCTCTTTCCAGATTAACTGTATAAATATTAGAAAACAGTGAATACAGGGAACAAGGTAAACTTTTAGTTTTAATTCTAAGGAAACTGATAGGTTAGTGTGAACGTTAAGGATCTAAAAGTGAACGCTGAAGAACCATAAAGTGTTAATTCTAAGGAACCATAGAGTGTGAACGCTAAGGACCTGTATCGTGTGAACACTCTAAGGAACCATTAAGTGTTAATGCTAAGGAAGCTGAATGTACAAGGAAGTGTTAAATATGTAAAGTAAAACAATGATTGTGCGTTATAAACAATCCTTTACTAACTGAATTTATATTTAAACTCCACTATGAACACTGATGTACGACTGTGAACAGTGAACGGCTATGTAATGAACAAATACGAAATTTTGGGAGTTGTTGGGGAAGGTAAGTCCTATTTGTTTTTGATTTAAAAATCAGTTGTACTTAAGGTTAAACCAAGGTTTTAAATCTTGTTTTTTGATTGTTTGAAAGTGACTGTATGAAGTGATAATTGTGGATCTGAAAGTGCTCATAAAGTTTTCTTAAGAAGCCTTGTATAAATCCATTTTAATTTTTCTGTTTTAATAAGTACAGTACCTGTAATGTAATGATTTATGATATATGAAATAGTGTATGCTATACTTTGTCTTGTAGGTGCCTATGGAGTTGTATTACGTTGTAGACACAGGGTAAGTAGACTTCCATGCATTATGATTAGAGGAATAAGATGCCCAATGAACAATCTTTGTTCACAATTTTGTAAGATAAAAACTAATTCATCCTACAACTAGTGTCGGTATTTGACTAGTATGCCATTGACGTACCAAGATAAAATAACAATACTGTACAATAAAAAGTTAAAAACTAATGGTTAGATCATTCATGGTGTTTTCTAGTCAGATAAAGCTATTACGAACTCCATCTAATACCTTGACGTCATTGGCCTCTTTACTTGTATCATGGAAGTTCATATATCATTCATGTTGTTATCTGAGTCAGATAAAACACTAGCTGTATAAGGCCAGCTAATAGAGGGCTAATTTCTCGCCTTCAATGATAACCTCTCTTATCTTTCTGACATTAAAACCACTCGCCTGTTATAATCCATCTTTACAACCCCATTAGAAAATATTTTGTTGTCCACGGCAACACAGGAAATATTTCCATCACAACATGTTGCTACTTTATTTTTAACAATAAAAGAAACATGGCCTGATGGAAGTTGGAATGTTGATTTCTTGCTATTGATTATTGCATGTTTAATGGGCATTAAATTGTTTGAAAAATTTTATTTGTCATGGCAGATCAATGCCAAGTTACAGACGTTAATTTTAGAAGAAAAGCTTTTAGTAAATGTCAAAGTGTAATAGATAGATTGAGACAAGTCTAGATAAGAATAAAAATAGATTTTTTATGATAAAATTTTACTCAATAATAAATTCAAATCAAAATCAAAACATGTGTCTGAGTAACTAATTCATTGACCAAGGTTGTTTCAACACAAGGCAAGTCTAAAGACCTTATTCATGTGTAGGCCATATTGAATCCAGAACGAGACTCATAACGCAAATAAAAAAGGTAACAAGGTGTCACTGCAATAACATCAACACCTTTGTGTCTTTAAAGCATATTCTCCAATCCTACTAACTCTAAACTGATCATATTTTACATCATCAAATTGGAAATTGATTAAGCTATTTAATGATACTTTCAGTTGAAGTTTGCTATCACACTTTTATGAGAAAGGGCAGTTTTAAGCCCATTTTCTCGCTGTTGACATTCCAGAGGCTATTCATTCATAAGACATCGTCATCTCATCAATGGAGGATGTAATTTGCGTTTGAACCTCACTTTCAGTGTCAAAATGAATTGGAATAAGGTGTTCGTTACGAACATAAACCTTCTGAAAATGATATAGACTGTTCAGGTTTATATTTTATATGATCAACGGACATTAATATCTTTATTTGATAATATATAAATTCAGACCTGTTAATATAAGAATTGATCTGTATCTATCTGATATCAAGTTTTGTTTTGTTTATGAAGTTATGACAACACAACAATAGAATTATTTAGAGTTATTTATTGATATTGATTGTAAAATATTATTGACTTTTAACATCTTCAAGTTGATATCAAATATAGGGTAATGAACTTTCTTAAAGTGATAAGGGTTGAAAGCCAATACCACACTAACTTTAAGAAGTACTAGCCATGACTTCAGAATTTCCCTTGCCTTGAAAGGGATTCAAAACCACAGTAATACAACAATCCATGTCGCTTCCGCCTGAGCTATTCCTCAACCACTTTAAGGAAATTCAAGAGAGATTTTATGATTTTCATACGAATAAGAACCACCGAGTGGATAAGAGATTTAGATAGTTGAAATATCTCAGTACAATTTCAGAGGATCAAAGACTCTTTGTATTTTTTATGAACTAAAATAAAATTAACCTAAAAAATCTGAATATCAACATAGGATATAGAAGTTTAAAAACGCCTTGTTTATTGCTCAAATATAGATAAAGTTTCTAGACATGATCTCAAAAGCTGGCTTGAAGGAGATCAAATAGAGACTGAGAGTAGCACTCATAACATATTATATTCAATTATTAACATTAGTTTAGAATGAAATTGATGGTATAACATATACAAACACTTCATAATTAATAAGGGTTAAGGGTTTGCCATGAAATTTTTATTGGATATTTGCAAAATGTCAAAAAAGAGTCAACATTGTTTTTATCAGTTTTTACATCTGTTTCAAACCTTTTATAACAGAATAATGTTAGTGAGTCTGTGACTTCAATTTCTAAAATGCAGTCTTGAACTGATTTTCATGATAAGGGAATCAACAGCCCTACTAGATCTATCCTAGAGCCAGGTTAGATATCACCAATCAATGTCATTGTTTAATGAGATATATTTGTACTATGTAATGTTGATATTATATTGAATTATTGGGGTAGATAATAATATCAATCATCTATTATTGGTATAATATAGACAGGTATTTCAATATAATATATTACTATATAATAATATCACAAAATAATCCTGTTATTTATCTAATTATATTGATACCAGGTTATCATTATATACATTGATCTTTTAATAAATACCAGCCCTTTTCTCCCTGTTGTATGATTAGAATTAATTTATATACAAAAGGGCATAAACTCTACAAAACTCTAGACATCTGTAATGATTGAAAACAGAGGGGGAGATGATTTTTGCCATAAGAAAATGTTGTTTCCATTTAACCTGTAGACTGTAACAGGTTCAAAATTATTTTGGATCCATTTTTGAAATTCTGTATATTTCAGGAATCAGGTGAAATGTGTGCAATAAAGAAATTTAAAGACAGTGAAGGTAAGATAGTTTGATTCCATTCTCAGAAAAATCCAGATGATCCTACACTAAACATCTGGGGAGACTGAAAATCTGTATTTTGTAAGGAATATTTGTAGGAGCACATCATCTATTAGGCAGTTTAGTGCTTCATGTTTGCAATTCTCTCCACCTAGAATTTAGATGCAGGATTAAGAATCATATTTGACGAGTGATAGCAGTTGTTGGTTTAATCATGTAAAATTTGGAATCGTGGAATCACAATAATTTTTGATATTTTACAGAAAATGATGACGTAAGAAGAACAACATTAAGAGAGTTAAAAATGTTACGAACATTAAAACAGGAGAATATTGTTGATTTACGTGAGGCGTTTAGAAGAAAAGGAAAATTATATTTAGTCTTTGAATACATGGAAAGGGTGAGTTTGGTATTAGTAGTATAAGTTAGGAAATTTATTAAAACTGCTATTAAAAGATTTGTCCAGAGCCTCAAAGAAAGAGATCTGCTTCATGATAATGGAGCAGTTAGTTTCAGCAGGGTAAGTATTGAATTTTGAATATAATATTTTACAGGTTAACTACGGTAAACTTGTTAAATATTAAAGTATTATGCCATCAGGTTCTATCCATTACAACTGATGTCGATAGTCAATTCTAAATTTAGAAACTTGTAACTTGTTACGTGCTATTAAATTTAACATGACCATTATGACCCCGGTATGAATATTAACAAAGTAATAATTTTATAGCTTTATTGTCCAGTAATAATAGGTAAAAGTAAAAATCACTTCATTCTTTATCTGTACAGACTTCATATTGGTAATCTCTATAAAGTAGACTTCAATAGATCTGAATTCTTACATACAATAGATATAGTTTATATTATCCAGTTATCTAGATCATTCATACCTTTTCTTTATGAAATAACTGAATTTATTACTAGTAGAGGTATTTTGGGTTGCACATGTGTAATGTAAAACCACACCCAAAAAACAGTAAAGAAATAAGTTTATAGCATCAAGATTTCTAGATTGATCCATCCTTTTCTTATGAAATATTAAAATTGAAGGAAATTTTCTAATTATGAAATATACACATAGTTCCCACTCATCAAAACTATCAATATATCAATTAGAGGATCAGTATTTATCTACAACAAACAACCTGAAACAATAAAAAACATCTAAATATAGGCGTGTCATACCTTACCAGTAACTGATAACTGATAGCCCTGTGATTTGATATAAAATATTGAAAATTGATAATAATAAATCATATAAAACCAATATTTGTGTAAGCATTGTAGATATTGATATAGAGTTATCTCTATCTAACCTTTTTATTATTATTAATAATGATTGATTTCTGAACATTGATAAAAACTATTCTTAGCTATTCTTAACTGTTCTCTTGTAATCATATAGGATTGAGAGAATGAACCAGAGAATGAATGAACAAATAAATGAATTATTAGCGATTAAGTGTGGTATGAATTTTTGAATGAATGTCTAGAGGTTTTGCCTATATGCCTGTGCCAGTGCTTTTGTAGAATTACTAACAGAAATGTTACAGTTTAAAAATCCTGGCAATATATAGACATTGAAAGAATGAATTGAGATAAACATGATAATTGAATGAACATTGATTTGAATGATCCATGGAGATTAATTTCCATATGAAAATAAAGAATGAATGAAAGATAGAGTGGAAGTATGTAGGAATGTAAGATAGTATGATTGAATGAATGAATGAAAGAAAGACGGAGTGAAGGTATGTATGTATGATAGTTTGAATGAATGAATGATCAACTAGAAACAAGAAGATTATGACAAAATAAGAAGAGATAAAATCAAGGATATATTGATTTATTGATTTCTTTTGACCTATTGTAATCCTAGTTATTGATTATAAAATCTTATTATATTGTATTCATGAATACATTGATTTGTTCATTGTTTCTTCAATTCTTCCAAGATTTTCTTGAAATATGCTGGACTTTGGTCTAATTATTTCCCAAAGTTTGTCATCTTCATCAGTCTGCACAAAATTCATGTTCATTTTAAAATATGCTCTGAATGATCCTTAAGCGACATTTAGGGGTAGAGATCACGTTAAATAACGACATAATTTTATGGTATACTACTCCTTAGTTTTATTACACACTACGTTTCAACAATCTACATTGTCATCTTCAGGTGAAGTGACACACTAGGTTTCAACAATCTACATTGTCATCTTCAGGTGAAGTGACACACTAGGTTTCAACAATCTACATTGTCATCTTCAGGTGAAGTGACACACTAGGTTTCAACAATCTACATTGTCATCTTCAGGTGAAGTGACACACTAGGTTTCAACAATCTACATTGTCATCTTCAGGTGAAGTGACACACTAGGTTTCAACAATCTACATTGTCATCTTCAGGTGAAGTGACACACTAGGTTTCAACAATCTACATTGTCATCTTCAGGTGAAGTGACACACTAGGTTTCAACAATCTACATTGTCATCTTCAGGTGAAGTGACACACTAGGTTTCAACAATCTACATTGTCATCTTCAGGTGAAGTGACACACTAGGTTTCAACAATCTACATTGTCATCTTCAGGTGAAGTGACACACTAGGTTTCAACAATCTACATTGTCATCTTCAGGTGAAGTGACACACTAGGTTTCAACAATCTACATTGTCATCTTCAGGTGAAGTGACACTACGTTGAAACGTACTGTGTAATAAAACTAAGGAGTAGTATACCATAAAATGGTGTCCGTTATTTAAAGCTCTAAATGGTATCAAGTTGTGAGAGAATTGTGGGTAATAATCACAGCATATTGAAGGAAATCCTGTAAGAGGATAGTATATTGTATGTATTTATTTTGTAGAATATGTTAGAACTATTAGAAGAACAACCACATGGTGTGGCTCTAGAGAAAGTACGAAGCTATATTTACCAGCTGTGTAACGCCATCTATTGGTGTCATTCTAATGGTGTCATACATAGAGGTTTGTATTTGTAAGAAAAAATCAACCAATTCTTCCCCACCCCCACTCTTTTTAAGCCACTGCCAGTCATTCTTGAAAGGTTAACACAGTCAAGTAAATTGAACAGACCCTTACCAGTTCCAGATTATGAAACAAAAGCTGCCAAAATGGAACTTGGAAAAACTTACCTAAACTAAGTTCTTTTTAGCCCAATTTTTTGTCTTTTGCATCAAGTCATAATATTCTATGTCGATACCAATTATTTTGATAGTTTTTTTTGGCAATAAAATGATAATGAAGATAAATAAGTTGATATAATAACAGTAATGAAAGAAAATGTAGGTTATAATAATGGATAATTATAGTTAATTATAATAATTAAGACTTATTCATTTAATATCGCCCAATTATAAACTTACATTCAACACTACATATAGGTTACGTTTTTGAGTGTGATTGTATTTGTTTTTAAATTCTGATGAAACTTGGAAGTTGATGTTTAACCAAATTATAAACTTACATACTGTCCTTAATTACATTTTTTG
The DNA here is from genome assembly GCF_000327385.1 of Lottia gigantea. Classification (NCBI taxonomy): domain Eukaryota; kingdom Metazoa; phylum Mollusca; class Gastropoda; family Lottiidae; genus Lottia; species Lottia gigantea. Next base: position 1,050,819 of record NW_008707965.1, on the reverse strand, counting down.
AGATGGATAGCCCTTGAATACTTTCTTGAATAAAATTAATGAATTTTGAAGATCTGTAATCATTTGGTATGAATTTTATATCAATCTTTTGTCTTTAAAAGTTACAGACTCACTGATTCTATACAAAAATATTTCCAACCAAGTTTAAATTAAGCTGTTTAAAGTCAATGTTAACAATATTCATGATATTATGCGAAATAAAAATCGGGTAGACATACACAAAAATTTTGGATTGACATGCAAATCAAATTTGGGTTAACTTATGCAATAAAAATAGGGGTCGCTTAAAACAAATTTTTTTATTGGAATACCACCTTTAATTTTACAATGCAAATTAAACAGATATTTAAGCCAATTTTATTTTACATGATAAAATGATAGTTATGTGGCTAATTTAACAAGTCATCTGTTATTTTGACAGAGAAATTGATCAGTGTATAATTTATAAATTATAAAATCATGTTAACTGTCACATCAATCAAATAATTTATATAGTTATATAGTTATAACTGCACTGTTAAACACTATATACGTTGTTTACAAATGTCTGATGTTTAAAAAACATTAATCTGGATTATGTTTCATTTAAATGTGGTTTCCCATTTTTTGTATTCTATTTTTTACTAAGTGGAAGTATCTAAACCCATTGTTAAAGATTATTTAAGTTGATTACGAACGTGTTTGTAAAAGTTTTTGACAAAATTTATATTTCTCTGGGATGTTTGCTTAAAAAGTTTGTTCAAAAGTATGTTTGTTAATGTTTTAACAACTTTTCATAAAGAAAATGATAGTAATGATTTGATAGAGTGGCATCCTAGGTTGGATCAATTCAATTTAACTCAATCATAGAATAGCATGACACAAAATCTCCATTCTGAAAAGTGATAAAGGTAGCTAAACATGATTTTGATCAGTATCATACTGGGTAAGTGAATACATGTAAAAGATTGTCAGTGTCAATTCATTTAATTTGATCTATTTCAGATATCAAACCAGAGAATCTATTAATTGGTAAGAATGATGTATTAAAACTGTGTGATTTTGGGTTTGCTAGAAGTATTAGTACTAATCCTAATGGTATTTATACTGACTATGTAGCTACTAGATGGTACCGTTCTCCAGAGCTCTTACTAGGGTAAGCAATTTAACATTTGGCATATCTTATCTGTATAATTCACATGTGTTATGCTCGAAAGGTTATTTTTATTTAGCATGTATTTCAGTGGGGCGCAAGCCTCTCGAGAATAGGAGTAAGACTGACTCAACTATAGAGGCAGAATTAAAATTCTCTAGAGACATCATAGTCACAAGCATCTTAATGAGAGTTTGAGAGGCTGTATCCCCACCTGTGCCATTAACGTATTTGAAACATGAATATTTACATTAAAAATCTTAATTATATAGAGCTCCCACAATATTTAGCAAATTTTTAACATTTTAAAAAACCTTTATTGAATAATCAAGTATAATTTCAGAGCACCATATGGTAAAGCAGTAGATATTTGGGCTATAGGTTGTATAATGGGTGAACTGAGTGATGGCCAGCCATTATTTCCAGGAGAATCAGAAATAGACCAACTCTACGTCATTCAGAAAATCATCGGACCTCTACCTCCAGAACAAATGAATATGTTCTATAAAAATCCCAGATTCTCAGGATTAAAGGTAAGATTGATATCAATGGACCTGCAGACTGAGAAAGGTTATATTGCATAGCTTGTCTCAAGGTACTGAAACAAGTCAATTAAAATACACCTCTAGATATGGCATTTAAATCTAGCCAAACCTAATTTCAACTTGTCAAAGAAGCAGCCATATATATACATGGAAAATTACATAGGTTCTCATGGAACCTGTCTTCCAACTTATTTATGATTTAAACTTGTGGTATAACACTTGGTTTGAAGTCATGATTTATGCTTGCTTACCAAATTTAAACCAGTGTTTGAAATTGACTCAATGCTTGATAATAATGATTAAAATTTGTAAAAATGTGTTTCTTGTATAATGACATCTTTTTGAATTTCAGTTTCCGTCTGTATCTCATCAACAGAAACTGAGTAAAAGATATCAAGGTATTATGAATAGTGCTCTCATAGATTTTATGCAGGTATGTGTTTTTGTTACAAATAATATTTTGGTGCCCTGACCACATTTATAGATTAAATGCTAATACCTATATGAATAGAAAGTACATGTGTTTCAATGACATGGAAATATACCAGTTTGTCTCACATGTTCATAGTTAATTCATAATTAGCTAAATTTGAAGAGAATTACCAACAGAATTCCATTATAGCTGTTATACTCCAGATATCTTAGTATGAAGCATGTTTACTGGTATGGTTAACTTTTTGCTAAAAGTAAAAAAATTTTAAAGTGACCAATTAAAGAGCTTCATTTTGAATATTTTGTTACGTTTTCTTTTGAATTTATTTCAGAAAACCTTACAATTAGAAGCGAGAGATAGAATAATAATTGATGACTGTTTACAACATCCCGCTTTTCAAACGGAGAAAGTATTATTTCAAAAACCACGAGTACCTGTTCGACAACCCTCGCCCAATAAAAAACGTAGAAATGAATATTCTACTAATATTGAAAGGTAGATATTCTTTAGTATTAAGTCATTCTCTCCTTCAATATTTCAATGTTATGCCATCTATTCCTTTACAGGATAATGTTCAACTGGGGATGAAAATGAAAAAATCCAAATTTAGAGCTCAAATTTGCCCTTATTAAAGGTTTAAATTTGTCAGTGTCTAGGCCTAATTTTCACTTTCCACCATGCTTGGATTTGATTTTCTTCATGAAACCCATGAGGGACAGTAAAATAGTGTAAAATAAAATATTTTATCTTTCAGTGAAAACATGAAAAACAATTCAGTTATTTTAGAGAAAGCAAAGGAACTGCCAGAGAAAATGGAAGCTGTAGATGAAGGAGATGTAGTGGGAGGTGTACAGATCAGCCAAATTCATAGCAAATACATCAAACAGACTAAACCCCCTGTAAATAATGACAATACTGTGATAGACTCTGACCAAGTCATAGGTCAAGGTCAATTGAAACCTCCTTCGATGAAGAGTTTGAAATCGTATAGTTTAGATGATAAGGATTATGCTCCCATGGAAGTCGAGGAAAAACCACCTGCTAAATATGAGACCAAAAAGACTAATGGAACTGAAGGACGCCATCAAAGCACATTTTCCGATTTTCGTAATATGAATATTTTGGATAAAGGAAAAGTAGATAACGATCCTGATTATGCATCAAAGGGGGATAATTCTTGTGATATTAGTGCTGATGTTCGCGGGGAGGAAATGGACTGGTCGCGCAGTGAATCAAAATATATTAAAAAGAAAGACAGTTACCATGACAATGCTGATGAAAGGGGGGAAGTAAATAACCATGGGTCACGTGATATGAAAACAACGAATAGTTCACAAGGTGGAAATCGTAGTCAGACTTATACCGTCAGTGTTCAAGCTCCAAACTCAACAGCCAGTCAAAATAAAGAAAGTAAAAAAGCAACCACTAGTCCTAGAGCTGAGAGAAAAAAGGTGATATTTCATGTCATATTTTTAGTTTGTGATAGGTATAAACTAGAATCGTACATGATACTTTCTAACAATTCCCATGCAATTGACATTCTTCTTTGTGATGTCAAAGTTTATTTTTAAACACTGAAACAGCTATTTTGTTACAAGGATACAATTTTAGGTTTACAAGGATCCTGTCTACCTGCTGATCCTTGTCCAAACCTTCTCGTATTGTTGATCTTTCCCTGATTATCTGTACTCAGTTATAGCTGGGTCAAGTGGAATACTTATGACTTATTCAAGGTCACCAGTCTGTCACACACCAATGTTGATTAGAAGATAATGATGGATGCACTTCAAGTTTTGCACTACACTTTTGACTTAAATCATACTTTAATTTCTCCCTTGGTTCTATTTCAGTTTTTAGATACAGCGACTCAGAATGAATTAAGAAGAATAAAATCCAGTACAATTCGAAAGAAAAAACAACCTGATAATTCTCAAAGCTATTATAACTCAGACAAACTCACAGAATCTAAGGTATAAAGTCAGTTTATAGAATGTAGCACTCGCTTTCCTGGAGCAATTTATTTCTGTGTTTAGATTTATATTAATTTTGTGCAAGAATAAGGGAAATAAGAATGTCAGTATTATTTATGACTGTATCAGTTATCAGTTGTTGTAAAGAAAGACAAATCCAAGCTACAATGGAGCAATGGAACTGTTTCTTATAGAACAGAGACAGAGTCTTTGTCAATAAAAAACCAAATTATTTATTTTTGAATTTCAGGGCGGAGACATTCCAAGTTATTTACTCAATAATAAAAATACTAGAGAATCCACAATGTCTAATATATATAATAATAATACTAGTAGAAAAATCAGGAACCAACTTTATAATGGTATGTATGATTGCCCTCTAAATTTTTTAATTTACTAAGGATTTATCCTCTCCTTTCCACTACAATTATTTTTCAAATTTGGTTCTTGGATTGGTTCAGTGTACTTTATGCATTCATTTTTGAGCTTTCTATTTCTATTATTTATTGAGGATTTATCTTCTGTTTTGCCTTTAATTTCATCATTTATTTCTTATGGTTGATTTTAATCAAATCTGTTTCTAAATTGACTATATTTTTCAACATGCTCTTTCTTTATTGCCTTTAATTTTTCAATTCATGTGGTTATTATTTTCTCTTTCACTGCTTGAATATTTTCATTTCATTTTTGTGTTTTATTTTTGACATTATGTTTTATTTCCCTTATTTTATTTTATTTTTTTTTTTTGAAGAATCTCCATATTCTTCTCCCTCACCGACCTCCTCCTCATCATTACAAGGTTTTATATTTTTCTTCTCTTTATGTTGTAAATATCACAATGTTATCTTGCACTGTAGTCATTTAACTGTTACAGTATTGCTTCAGCCAATTACAGTATCCTGTGATGCTGGTCACAGATTAATATTGTTCATTTGCCTAATTTGGAAGAGATAAGAGAAATGAAAAAATCATCTTCATTTCAGAGGTGTCTCACAATGTTACCTGAAATTTGAACCCTGTGCTTTATCTGAGCTCCTCTCTAATCTTTATTACTTCAATGCCACTGTAAACTGTTAAGCTCAGATATTGAAAAAACACACTTAACATTTGCACAAGCTTTTGTTTGAGCACCTAATTTTTTTCAAAATTTTGTCTTTTTATTTTTATGATTTCTGATTAGTAAATTATAAAGTTTCACCTTTCTCATGGTGTTAATGATACGACATCTAATACAACATATAGTTTTGTAATTTCAAGAAGATAATTATTTTTGATTATATTTTTAAGTTTTAATTTCAATCAATAATCAGGCTTTATTTTTTGGATTGTATTCTAATAACAGAGAAAAACAAAACAGTGCATATTCATTTTGATTGTAGATTTTACTTATCAACGTGAATTAACAAGAGACAACAGACAAGTTGCTATTCAGTCTAGATCATTTGCCAAGATGGCTGCCCAGTCTCCTTATCAATCTAATAATGATTCAACTTCATCACATCTTCATTTCTCAGCTTGGTAAGTATAATCAACAGCATCCTGTTCAACTAGCTAGTTGATTGTGACACAATAGCAGTCTCTATATGCCTCCTTCCTTCCTTCTTTCTTTCCATATTTTATTTTAATTGTTTGATTAATTATGATATTAATTATGTAAATTGCAGGAGAGCTGATCCATCTTCAACAGAAAAACAAAATTCTCTTGGTTTCGGTTTCAGAAAAAAGAAAAGATCGAAATTTCTACAGGTAAAATGAACATCTTTCACAAGTTCAAACTAAGATCATTTGTTTAGAGAAAGGGGCCGAGCTCAGAGCCCTTTTACACACAAAATCAAATGATGATAAAAAGGATGTGAATCAAACTTAACTCTTTATTTTGATAACAAAATATTTCTGTGAAACAGATTTCAGATACACTATCATCAGATATGATAAGAGCAATTCAATTGTGGCACTATCCTGGGAAAATATCCTTAAATATTGTTTGGCTTTGTGTGAAATGTTTAAATCTGTCCAGTGCAGAAGAGGGGCCAGTTTCTTCAAACTAAACTTAAGATAAATTCATCTCATTGGTCAATCACTAAAATTGATTCTAATTCTAATTTTATCAGCCAATCAGATTAAAGTATGTATAAAAATTGTGATTTTATATTAGTTATGTCCTGTTTATGTATTAAGTAATTTTAATATTTTCAACTGTCTTTTTTATGTCAGATGGATAACGATGGCCGGAACTCTCCATCTGTCCCTCATAACAATCCTCCATCTCGACTCTCACGTCTGGGAGATAGAATAGATGATACAGAAGGGGAGACAACTAGCTATACCTCACCTCGAGATACCACAGTTAAAGACTCTAGTTATAGTAAAACACTCAAATATAATTCATTACGAAAAAACGTCAAAACTCCTGTTGATAGGGTATGTATATTTTTAAGGGATTTGTTTATTCATGAAATTATTCTAAAAAATTTAGCATAAGATATACATGTATGTTACTGTATTTCTTCAAAAATTAGTCACGTTTTTTAGAAGAAGGACCCAGAGGATAATGTTCAATGTGCTTAATTATAATCTGGCCCTTCAAATTCATTAGCCCACATGGTGCAGAAAAATAAGACGTAAAACTGCATTCATTTCAACTTCACTCTTGACCTGAACAATGTTATAGAGCAAAATAAAATACCAATAAGCATGCGATCATCATAGTTAACTGCAAGCTATTACCCTTGTTTTTGAATGATGTAACAGATATTTTTTTTTTGTTCATTGAAGTGGAAGAAGCTCATGGAAATACACCTCAGGATAAATGTAATTTAATTCTGAATTTTTTTTTCAGAGTGTACGTTTACAACCACTACCTGTCAATCAAACCACAGTACAACCCTCAGACAACTCTACGTCAAAACATAATACTTCAACCACTACCACTGAATTACGAATTGGTTCAAAACCTCATCCATCCTCCACTTTTAATGATGATCATCATGTAGATAATCCTGTATCCCCTAGAAATGACCTTCGACCTGTACGTCGAACTAAAACACCCATAGATTTCACCTTTTAGTGTATTTACCTGCAATATTTTGGAGCAAATGAAAAATATTTTAGTTTTCAGTTCAGATACAGTATTATTGCGATGATAGTGCGCATGTGTATAATACGCACCCCTTTTTTATTGAGTCTGGTAGCCACTCTCTTTAGCACTGCTGCTTTAAAATGCTCCAGAGATTTACTTCTTCATTTTCATAGTATGAGTACAACAGACTCATTTGTGGTATCCAAACACCAAATGGCTCATATGAAATATCCGACTATTGTGTCATTTCAAATAAACAGTTACCTCATTTGAATCTGTTGAAAACTATTTGCTCATTGGAACAATGATCTACAACTATAGCCACATATCCTGTGCATCTCTTTATGCTGTTGTCGTCTTTAATTACTAAACTAATGGTCCTTTCACACCACATATTATTTCATGTGATTTCAATAATTTAGTTCTAATATTGAATTGTTTTAATTATATTTTGATTGTTAATCTATGTGATTGTATAAAAATCTATATTTTATTTCTTGAAATTATTAAATCAGTATTTATTACGTTTTTCTCCTTGTTTAATGTTATGGGTGAAAGATTAAAGAAACCTTCCGTATAGATCTGATGTCAGAATTAAGGTATAATAAGGTATTTGATTTTATACACCAAGAATGTGTACCAAGAATTTCTAAGCAAGAAACGGTATAATTCTCGTCAAACAGTGTAAAAATCAATTTGTTAATCGTTAGCTATAAAAGCCAGCAATAACAGTTAAAAGTGTCTTTTTATTCAAGTCTACTTTATCATCACAGTAATTCCTTATGAATTATTCATATTATGTAGCCTGGATTATCAACACACCAGTTCGACTGGATGAAGTGAAAAGAAATTCAAAAATTTTCTTCTAAATTCATTGTGTCACGACCCTACCCAGACCATTGATAAAAAGTTCTTGCTAGTAGAAAACATCAAAATAAACATTCATTTACATTAGATTACAAGTACACTGAAAGTTACACACTAGTCTCGATTAAGATAAGCTAAGGCAAGTGTATAATAATATATAGATCCAATTTCACAGGATATAAACGATGAGCTAACCGCCGACAAACGAGCCGGACATCGTTGACTTACCGTCTCCTGTGAGGTTCTAAGATCCACTTCTAACTTTTTCCGCATGTTCCCAAGGAATATTGTTCCCAAGGGTATCTCCCCAGTTCTGCATTCGATTCTTTACAAAAGGGCGGGAGTGTAACATATGGGACAGTCCCCAAGTGATAGTACATGTATATAGGACAGTGGGGATTTTCATTTAAATCTTTTTTTAACTGGGATTTTACCTTTAAAAGTCAAATAGATTAAAATGCTAAAAGCCAATTGACAATTACCTGTTATACAATTGTACATTGTTATTGCATATTGAATACTGTTGGTCAACAGGAAGAATAGGCTTCCAAATTTCAAGTGATGTAGGCTCATAATTATTCGGTTTTAGCATTCAACTAAAACTCAACTCAATTGATGAAATTGGAAGTCATTGTCGTCTGTATTAACTTAATATGAATTAAAGTTTATTTTTCCGAAAAGGTGTCCATTGAATAATTGATACACTGGATTCACAGACTTGTTCAAGGAAATCCAGATAAGATTCATTTAAGGTTACTACAAGATTTATCCTATGGAGAAATAGGAGCACATATCTTTATTTTTATATTCAGAATTTTTTCCAAAAAGTACCAATAATCTGCCCGAGATGTACACCAAAACATGGGCTATTTTTGTGGTGTCGGAAGCTTCACTCAAAACACCTAACATGTAATGAATTTGTTTCACAGCACCTTCATTTCTAATACCAAAGTGATATGTTAATACTATTATAAACTAAAGGATATTTAGAGGTTCGTATACCTTAAGTTGGGATAAGGAAACAGTTATTTATCCAAGTGTTATGGTAAAAGTCACATTATTTAAAACCATTGTCTGCCCGAGGAAGTGTCTAGATACAACTGAATTAGGTAGGTTTGTTTTTTTTTAAAAAAGAAATTGAAAGTTTGATTAAAATCCCTCGGAATTACTGCAAATAATAGAACAGCCGAAAAATTTCAATATGAATAAAATTTTGAAATACATTTTATTGTAAAATGATAAGCTTTTGAGGGTTTGAAATAAAAATCCGTACAAGCTAGACAATTCTGTTCAAAGAATGGCAAAATCGGTAGTAAAGGTAGTATAGTAGAGGTCTCCAAGGACAAATACCATCAGGTGTTTCTAAAAGAGTAAGCATGGTCTGTTTAGCACGATGCCCACCACTACTATAATGGTGTTAAGAGTGAAGAAGTTCCTAAAAACTTCTATGTAAAGCACTGGCCAAGGTCACAAATAAAGAGATAAATGTTCAATACAAGATAAGGTGAAGTTAGCATAGTTAGTATTAAGTTAAAAAAACAACCACGAGTAAGCTACAATAAACAAAAGTCTATAATATGAAAGTTTTCTTGTTACCAGTTCTAAAAGAAAAGAGTATTTATAGGTTCTGAAAAGATAAACATCTATATATAAGGATTAGAATATAAATCTACTTTTTGAGTGCAAATTCTAAAAAAACGCAAAATTTGTGATTTGATTATTCCCGTAAAAGTATGTTTTGGGTGAAAAGAGTTTTTATATAAAAGTTGGTGAGTATCCTTGGTTTAAAAAATACTTTGATGTCTAATTTATTTGTTTGAGAGAAACTTAGTCCTTTGAATACCGTAGTATCCAAAAAATCCATACTTTGTTCAGAAATATTCGCAGTTAGTTTTACAGAAGGGTGGTGATTATTTAAAATTTCAAAATATTGCCAAAAATTTGTTAAAGACTCGGTCCAAATAATAAAAATATCGTCAAGAAACCTTCCATAGAAGAAAGGTTCAAAAGGGGAAATGGAAGAAATTTCCAGTTCCCACTCAGCCATAAAGATATTTGCATAACTCGGCGCAAATCTTTTGCCCATGGCGGTGCCTGAAGTCTGGAGATAAATTTTTTCATTAAAGGCAAAGTCATTTCGCGTTAGACATAATTCCAAAAGTTCTAATATTTCTTTGTCGGGTCTATCTACGCAGGGATTTCGAAGAAAGGCCTTTCGGACAGCGTCTAAACCGGTTTTATTATCAATATTGGTATACATACTCGTAACAGCTAATGAGATAAATCTTGCGTTTGGAGGAACATTCAAGCTTTTAATTTTTTCAACAAAATCGGTGGTATCCTTAAGATATGACGGATGCTTACACGCTAATGGAAGTAAAAAATGGTCAATGTATTCAGAAACACGGTAGGATTCGCTCGCGCAATCTGAGATAATACAATTAATTTAATGACCATTCAGTTTCCGGGTTTATGGTAAAATCATGAGAAACAACCAAATCTATTCATGCTTGACAGAAGCCCGGGGTTTTGTTAGCATTCGTTAAACGTCCTTACTAAACATAAATACACATATACATAAGGCCCTATGTATGTTATAATTTAGAGTATACATAAATGTATATATGTATATCTATATTATCTTATGTTCTTCATTTCTACCTTTCTACTTCTATATGTCTTACAAAGATTATCAATGCATACATGTTATAATTTTATTTGCAGGTCTATTTCTTCAATAATTATGGAGGACAGCCTTGCTGATGAGAAGTTCAAGGTATTAGTAGTTGGAGACAAATCAGTTGGAAAAACTTCTTTCATAAGAAAATTTACAGAAGACATATTCAGTTCGGATGTTCTAAGCTCTCCGTGTATTAACTTTTTCTATCGGAAAATTAAAGTTGAGGAGAAAGTAGTATTGTTGAACATATTTGACGCACCTAGCTCCACTGCTAACCAAAATTTAACCAATCTTTATTTCGCAAAAGTTGACGCTGTCATCATTGTCTATGACGTCACTGATCCATCTTGGCACATCGGAGTTTCATACTGGTTAAACGAAATTCAAAAGAAATCTCATGAATATTCAGTGGTATGTTTAATTGGTAATAAACAAGATCTCATCCAAACAGCATACTTGGCAGGAAATGGAAATTTTGAAAAGTTTACGTCATTGATTGACTTATATGACGTCATTAGTTGTAAATATTCAGAAAGATTGGAAAAGCTATGGATTGGTATGGTCACTTTAATTCATCAAAAAGAAAACTCGAGATTGGAACGTTTTCAAAAACAGTATATCTTGTCAGACAAAACAGTCATTGATCACAAAAGGAAACCTTCACCAACACATAACGTTTTTGTTAAACTTTTGAATAAGATTTGTAAAAGGTTTTTGTTGTTGAAATATTGACAAATATTACTCATTCATAGTTTAATATTTTTAATAAGTTTGTCTAGGCAATTGCAAAGATATTTTTCTATAGCTAAACTGCTTTTCCTGTAAACATTCAATCCTTCTGTATCTTAATTTGCCAATAAAGATGTCGGCGGCCATTTCGTTTCTGTGTGCATTATCATGTTTTATTAACATGCAAAACCTGTTGATTACAGGACCCATCAGAGCAACTGGTAACTTTAACCATGTCAGAAGTTCCAACTAGATATTGTGTACACTGAACACACAGTTTGACTGACAGCTTCTAGGCTAGGTCTATATGTCAAGAAAAAGAAAAATAACAGTTTTCTTGATTTCAATTATATTTTATTGAATGAGAAATAAAATAAATAGATTAACAATTAATAATATGTATAAATTAAAATTACCCAAATGACATGAATAATGCCATTAAATTGAAATTAAATCAGAATGACACTTTGTCCTTCATATTTTCAACTCAGCATCATATTTAAGATTAGCTATCTCAATAAATCTTGCCATTCCACCTTAATATACGGATTTAACATTAAGAGGTAGAGATCACATCCCATATATCACACCTGCCAGTTCCTAAGATATAACTATATACAGATGTAATGTCATCAAGGCTAGGAGAAAACATCTCATCTATATATCTCGTATGGTAGGGCGAGATTTGTTGGGGTTTAGATTAGATTTTATTTTTAAAATCAATAATGCCTGGAAGTTTTGATTGGACTCATTGAAATATCCAAACTATCGTCTGTTTGAAATAAACGCTTTTTGGGTTCAGGGAGAAAAGAGTCTGACCCTCGTGATGACAAGTCATTGGAAACGTAACTATAGTTACCAGTTGGTGCTTCCAATCTAAATGAATCACTGTTTCCAGTTCCAGAAAAATCCAGACTGTTCATGGAGTTATCTCCCTTTGCAGACTTCGATGTCTGCTGCTGATTTCCGTTCATTTGGCTGCTATTTTGGAATAGCTCTGTAGGTTTTTGTGGTTGTTGCTGGGAGGTACTGGCATGACTTTCAGGATTTGTGGACGGAAGAGAATCAGAACTGGAGAAACCTGTGGATGAGAAGAAATGAGATGAAATGGTGGTGGGAGGGATGGAAGCAGGTGGCTTGGCAGCAGACAGATGCAATGATTTTGAAAAACCATTAGCCAATGCTAAATTTTGATTGGATGATTGATATGATGGTAGAGAAGGGGGAGGTACATTCTTTGATTGACAGTCTACACTGGGTTTTGATTGATAATGGAGAGTACCATTTTGAGGTTTTGGTTGAGACCCATTAGATTGTTTATCTGCTGCAAATTCAGCACTCAAGTTTGGTGATGGAATGATAAGAGATTGTGGGATATCAAATTTTGGCAAATTTGCAAAGTTATTCCCCTTTGTAAAATTGGGTGCTTCTATTCCATTTATGACTTTACTTTTAGATATCAAAGCATCATAAAAATTGGATTTGGTTTCTGCTCTGGTGCTTAATATTGGTTGAAATTGGCTCACACTGGATGTGTAAGAAGAATGGGGTTGTGCTGAAACTACTGGTGTCAAAGATCGAACATCATTGTGCTTCAAATCCATCGTTTTCAAAATATCTTGGCCACGTCTAACCATGTCTGACAATCCCAAAGTCGAAAAATTTTGATTTATGTCCGTCTGCTTATTTGATAGGGGTGGTATATTAGATTGGGAGACTAGGGGTGTGTTATTAGATTGTGAATAAGCAAGCATCATGGAGGAAGACAAAGGCAAGGAATGATAAGATGGCTGTTGAGAGGTTAAGTGGCTAGTGATGGGGTGTGACCTGCTTCCCAAGGGAGGATTGAAAGGAAAAGAGCTTGACGAAGCAGAGAGATGAACCTGACCAATTTGAGCATCTCTATTAATTTGCATGTGACGTGACCCATCATTTCTAAAATTTTGGTTCTGATAGTTATCATTTTGTGCAGTAGTGCTGGAAAGATAGTTGGGGTTAGAAGAACTCAAAGACACAGAATGTCTTGATTCTGGTGCCTGATTTTCAGACAAAGAAACATCATTGTTACAAGAAAGGTGATAAACGCTTAGAGGATATTCATTCATAATGGTATTGAAAGTCATGCCAGGAACCAAAGAACCAACAGGAGCTACAAAATTGGCAATACCTTTCGATTTAACAGATTCCTCGTTGTATTTGCTAACATGCACATTCTTTTCGGCTCTATTCATCAGCTTCATACAATCTGATAACTCAGGAGTCATTGATATGTTCAGCTCATCCAACTCGGATTTAATTTGACCAGTGTCGTCCAAACTTTCTTGAGACCCTAATTCCAGGTTTCTTGCTGACTTGGAAGAACTTGTTCGGTCAAATTCAGCAAAATTTAGATTTTTTCTAGCTGATGAAGGAGATTTTTTGTCTAAAAGAGACAGTTTTCCCATGTACGTGGACGGAGTTAATGGACTTGGTCTATCTAGATCAAATGATGATGCTGAATCATTTTCCTTTTTCAAATCAAATTGAACCTTTTTAGGAGTTCTGTCTTTCTGTGGCGAGTTTCCTGATAGTGCTGACTTCTTCCACTTTCTCTGACCAGGTGATTCAGGATTAGGATATGCCTTGTCTTTGATTTGGCTAGCTGTTGCAACATCATTTTCACTATTGATGCTCTTAGTACTGTTTCTATACAAATCCAGAGCAAATTGTACAGGGTCTGTTTTATCATAGGCACTTTTTTGACTGAAATTACCATCACCAGTGAATAAGCGTCTTTTGGAAGCATCAACTTCTGATTTCGTGTCTAGGATTGATCCATTAAAATCACTGTAGTCTTTGGATAATTTGGGTTTGTCTGTTGGCTGTTTATGACCATAGAGTTCCAGTTGTTTCTGTAAGTCTTCTATATACTTATCACTTCTTTCTAAAGCTTTGTTCAGCTGTTTAATCTCTTTCTCATACCCCTCAACCTTCGATTCCAGGGTGGCAACAGTGAATCTACCATACCTGTCAAGAAAAAAGACAGTATTAACAACAATTATTCTTCTTCAAACTGATTAAAATTATTAACATAGTCAATGGAAAAATCCTCTCTATAAGATAAAAGACTAAGAAGGTATATACATACTGTGCATACTGTGGCATTAATTATATTCATCATATTTTGTGAACTATTGCAACAAGACATGGATTCATGGATTGGCTGACCAATGAGATCCACTAATATTGAGCTCTGAGTAATGATTTCACAGAAATGTGGCTGATTCCTTAGGTTTCAAGCAAAGTTTTGTCCTGTGTCTATAACTGTAATAATCATACCTGTGAGGGGATCTACTGACAATTTCAAGTCTGAGTCTTTCATTTTCTCTGTTTAAATTAACATTTTCATCTTTTAATTCATTATTTTCCTACAGAAGATAAAAATATATATCTTATTTCTATTGTTACCACATCTACAATATACTTAGCATTTGCTCTACTCCATGGAATAATATTCATTATATATGAAGGTGAGAGATATTACAAATCTGTCTTATTTTCCAGACTAATAGTTCCAAGAATAAGAATTTAAGTACAAGAAAACCTGCATTAAGAGACCACTCAAGGGATGAATCCAAAGTGGTCTCTTAATGAAGATGGTCTCTTAGGAGAGAAAGTCAGCAATTTGCACTATTTCATTACATGACAATAACAATTATAATTGTCGTGAATCTGATTTTGAGGCCTCATACCAGGAGCAAAAAAACTTTACTAAGATAAAATCCAATATATACAGTAATCTGATTGTATAATATTAAACTAAATATAAAATCAATTTAAGTGATTGACCAATCAGATTACTTTAACACTAAAAATATCTTAAGTTAAGTTTTTGAGAATAAGGTCCCAGGGGATGTTATAATGTTAGAAATAAAGTATACCTGTTTATTTCGATTTGCCTCCTGTTTAAGTCTGTCATATTGTTTCTGTGCATCTTGTAGTTTACGAGTTAAAGCCAAAACTTGTCCCCCATCAACAGAACTTGGATGAGTGAATTCTTTAGATTTATCATAACCATTTTCTCTCTTAACTTGACTCCTCAATACATCATTTTCTGACTTTAATATTTGAATTTCTGCTTCAAGTCTTTCAAATTCATCCTACAAAATCAAAAAAGATTTTAGTCTAAAATAAAAACTTCTTGGTAGGTGTAATTGTAGTACTAACACACACAGTCTTCTCTTAATCATCTAACAAAATTGCATGCCAATTTCGACATTGTACTGTTCCAAATCTGTTTTTTGTATTGATTTTTGCAATTCTGTTCACCGGTAAACTGTGGTATTGGAAATTTCATACATAGTTTGGTCATTTTTAAATAATACATGGTTATCATTAGTAACCAAGAAAGTTGCTTTCTCATCTATTTGAAACATCTTCCAGATCTGGTTTGTACATGAAGAATTAAGAAAGCTAGTTCTTAGTTTGAGAAGATCTGTCAATCTAGAAAGTGTGTCATTCAAAAATTTTCCTTTCATTAAATGATAGGGAACAATATGATTTATTTCTTTCCTCATTCTAATAACAACATTATAACAATTTACTATGTTGACTTGATATTAATTATTTACCTCATACTCTTTATACAACAATTCAAACCGAGCTTTCCTCATCTGTGGGTTGGTGTTCAATCTTTCATTTTCCTCATCAAAATGATTTAAACCACCTGAAAGTATAGTGAGGCCATAATGTTGATTTAAGGGAGAGTTAAGGTGGAGGTACTACAGTAAACAATTCTAGCAGACAGTGAGAACTGACCTAATAATATTTTATTATTATTATATAATTATTTTGTTCAATATCAATGAATGAATGACAAATTTTTAATGGTTGCCCCCTAATAATGCATAGTCAGAAAAAATAAAATTCTAAAAGAAGCATATTATTTAAGCATACAAACCTCTGATTTGTTGAATTGGATTGCCTGGATTGATATCCACCCTACAAGAGGGGCATTGCTGATTTCTACTCAACCAAACCTCCATACAACTACCACAAAATACATGATTATTGGGGCATAAAACTGGCTGCTTAACCTACAAAGAAGAGAGGATAAATATAAATCATTTCTAGGCTACTTAAAATACCACTATATAGAAACTTCACTTTTAAATTGTCTAGAAATAGTTTGAAAGATATTGGATCAATGGATCAGAAATTTAAACAGCAAGTTAAAAATTACCTTTCCAAGACAAATTTGACACGAAATGGGCAAGGTGAAAGATATCGTACTCTGCTTGTCAAATCTTGTTTTTGATTCAGCCGCCATATTTGTTTTGTAAACAAACCAAAATTCCAAATCAAAATTGCTAATATGTCAATGCAACACTGCAAAAACTGACTTATAATGGTTAGCAACGAATGTAGCAGTACTTGGATAACAATATCTTGTTGACGTTTTTGATACGAATGCTCTTTTATTGAAAAAATTCAAAGATTTGTGATGAAAACAAAGAAAATTTCCAGTTTCTTTAATATTGGAGGTAGAAATGGTTGCACTCTTCCGAAAAAAAAGTCCAAAAAGGTTATCCACATGAGAGTTGTCTTTTCTTCATAGTGTAGTCTCGATTCAAATGTCTTACATTTCAATGGCCAACGTGGAAAAAAAAGCGTCTGCATGAAAATGGAATCTATTGATATGACAGGATGATAATTCCCATACTAAGGAAGAACTGGTTTCTATTTGGGATAGTTGCTGTCATTATTCTTGCCAAATTTGCACCGGGTATTGGTTCCAAAGGAGGTAATTTAAGTTCTGAAGGGATGCAATCAGAGTATTTGTTGTGTATTAATAAAAACATAGACACAAACAAGCAAAGCAGTTAAGTTTGTTTTGAGAAAGAGTAAGAGCTTTCAATCAAAACTGTGTGATGTGTGCATGACAACTAAGACTTCTTAAAAATGGAGTTGACATGGACATATATGTTTTGAATGGTCTCTGTTGTGCACAATATCCTGACTATAATAATAGTATCATTAT
Source organism: Lottia gigantea (assembly GCF_000327385.1). Lineage (NCBI taxonomy): Eukaryota > Metazoa > Mollusca > Gastropoda > Lottiidae > Lottia > Lottia gigantea. The sequence continues at coordinate 1,033,365 of NW_008707965.1, read as the reverse complement.
GCTTTTGAATAGTAGACTAAATAGCTTATTTTTTATGAACAGATTAGAGTTAAGGCAGCTGTAATTTAAAATAAGTTTTCTATAGTTACGGCAGAATAAACATATCTTTTGTTTTATACAGTAAAAACTCTCCAAATACTAAAACTTAACGGAGATCCTGAAAGTAAAAGATAGCTGTAGTCAATTCAACAAAATGTGGTCAAGGTATGGTCATCCCTACCTTGCCCTAACCAAGTCATTCTGTTAGAATACGAGTCTTTATAGATAACAATCACTTTAATTCTTAAACACAAAGTTTTGACAAGATTCCACCGGTCATTGTCAAGTGTACAAAATATAACAAAAACATATTCTGTTCATATCAAACAGTAAGTCATTCTGTTTTAAAGCCGTATTTTGAGATATTTCCATAGTTATATAAACATATCTGATGTTTTATATAGTTAACTGCTGTAACAATATGCTGTAACAATAGTCACTTCCTACTTATTATGTTGTAGGTATTCTATATCCGGAGATCACAGTAAAATATTGTGCAGTGTTTATTATTTTCTTTAATAGTGGAATCTCTTTAAAAACAGAGGTGAGAAGAAAATATTTATTTTGAATATTATTTTGATGCTAATGTTAAATGGATAAAGGTGTCTTCTTCACCAGATTAAGAGCTCAATTTTGTTTATCCTTAGCACTTTTTCTGGGTCTGTAGCACATGGTGCAGAAAAGTAGGAGTCCTACTGTAGTTCGTAAAACTCCATTCATTTCAATTTTTTTTTTTTTCTGGGTCTGTGTCATTTACTAAGTAATAAAGCAACCTGCATTTGCAAGTTAGATATGCAGACATTAATGACATTACGAAGTCAACATCAAGACATTGTCTCATTTGGCGTTTATCTCAGTGTGTGTTTTATGAAATATAAATAGTAAGCCTATATATTTTATAACATTATAATAAGAATTCAAGTGGTTTTTTAATGTTGAATTTATTTCATCTTGTAATTATATAAATGTAGATGGATAGGAAAAACTATTGAAAGCACTCTGTCATCAGAATTTCTCGTACCTTAAGAGGGCTCAAACCCATGGTACCTAATTACCTGTACCCACAGCATGAAATAGCCCAGGGGATGATACTCCAACATTGTAATTGTGGTTCCCGCAATTTCATTAAGTGTTTGATGGCATCACTAGTTGCGAAAGGGCCTTATGTCATATAAAACGTATTTTGCAAGTTGTGACATCAACAAACATTTATTTTGGGTGAAACTGCAGGAATCACAGACGTCTGACTGAAAAATGGAAAGGTGCAAATTGATGCTATCCGTGAAAATTTTAGAAACATCTTTACAATCCCTTTAGCTAGTGACAGATTGATTAACATGACACCCCACATTTTATAGCTTTTTTCTGCTGTGCTACTTGAAAAGCTGTAAATATATGCTGAGTTAATGCCTGAATTAGAACTTGCTTCATTTTCAGGAGTTGGCAAAAGCAGTGTCTCAAGTTAAAATCCATGTGTTTGTTCAATTTTTTACCTATTGTTTCTTTCCATTCATTATAAAATGTCTGGTACTGTTGTTAGAGTCTTTGGTACCGTTTGAAAAGTTATTACTTGATGGGTAAGTTTTAACTTTCACTTTATTACTTATAGCTTCCACTTGAATAAATAACAGTGTTTTTTTGAATGATTCTTCATCACTACGGAAATAACTTGAAATGTTTCTTTAAATATTCAACCTATTCATTCCCTCTTTGGGAGCACCTGTCACCACTCTGTGACATTGGAATTCATTTTGGAGAGTCCTCATTGTTCTGTTTAGTGAATCTGCTTACTTTGCTCATACAACTATAGAACACTTTAGGAAAGTCAACCCCCATTTTGAAAAGCTGTCCCGGTGACAGTTGTTCATCCAAAACAATTGTTACGAGCATGAGATGAGCTCTAATTAATAAAAAATGATTAGAATTATTAAACTCAATAAGAAAATTCAACCAAGGATCCCCAAACTCTTATATTGACATTTCTAATATTCTCCAAATTGAAGAAAATGTTATAGCTTGTGACCAGAAAAGACCATGTTTATATATTTACAGATTACTTATATTAAGTTGTATGCCCCCGCCAGTGTCTTCAGCAGTAATACTCACAAGGGCTGTAGGTGGAAATGAAGCTGCTGCCATTTTTAACTCAGCCTTAGGAAGTTTTCTCGTAAGTTTTTGTTTTTTAATATATAATTAATAAAGACTTAATAAACTAAGTGATAGGGGCAGATGAACTTGGTTCAAGCAGTCCCTATGGTAGTAGAGCCACTGTGCCTGGATTGACTCGGAGAGTTGAATCGGTTTAATCAATTCTTTCTGACTATTCAAACTGGTGGTTTCCCCTGTAAATAATTCAGGTCAGACTATAAAAAGCAGAAAAATCAGAATCCCTGGTCTTCAGAATCAAAAGTAATTTTTTTATCTTTCAAATATTGGCAAAATTTATGCCTAAAATTAAATCAACTTTTTTGTCTTTCACATATTCTTGACAGCTTAAAATTGTGTTTGTTTTTCAGGGAATATTTATAACTCCAGCTTTAGTATTAGAACTGGTAGGTTGTTATTTCTTAATCTGTCTAAAGAATCAAACTGTCCGTTAGATTTCTCTATGCAGTTATTACTACCAGTGGCTAAACTTGATGAGTGGGGGCACAGGGAATTCAGGTAGGGGCCCTCCCCTTTGATGTTTTTTTTTTCATATGTTTAACATATTTTTTTCTAGGGGTGGGGCTCCCTAAGTGGTGGGGGTCCTGTGAACTTGGTTCAACCTGTCCCTATGGATTTTATACAATCTACTGTTATAAAAAAATCTGCTATCCAGAAAATATTTATGAATTAATATAACCATTGGTAATATATGCTCATTATGTAATTAAAGGTTTGACAAGTCTGTTATTTTAAAAACTAAGGAAGACAACTCATATTTAAATCTTAGTTTAATATATCTTACAACTATATACAACAAAAAATACAAGGCAATATATTATGGAACAACACACTTCTTTAATAACAAAGTATATAATGTTAAAACAAAATTTACATGCATCGTCATCAGATGAAAAGTTATACCAGAATATATTTCCTTGTGTTTTTGTTATATATGCTTTCCACTTAAATGTTATTTAATACAATGTACAAGCTGAACATTTATATAACACAAATAAAATATTTTTACAGACATCATATTAATAAGGATTCTCCTGGTATGTCTCTGTCTTTTTTGTAAGGTTATTCCCGATTGTGTAATTTCATATGAACTCTTAGAGTGCTGGCTTGAGTAAAACACTTCCTACACACATCACATTTATAAGGTTTCTCTCGAGTATGTATATTCATGTGACTAGCTAGACTACTGCCTGCAGTAAAAAACTTTTTACAAACAAAACATATGTAAGGCTTCTCTCCTGTATGTGTTCTCAAGTGAGTTTTAAGACTGCCAGCGTGTATGAAACATTTTTTACAAACATCACATTCAAAAGGTTTCTCTCCAGTATGTGATCTCATGTGAACTCCTAGACTAGTGCTCTGAGTAAAACTCTTTTTACAAACTTCACATTTATAAGGTTTCTCTCCAGTATGTATTCTTCTGTGAGTTTTAAGATCACTATATTGAGTGAAACACATTTTACAAACATCACATTCGAAAGGTTTCTCTCCATTATGTCTTCTCATGTGAACATCCAGATTACTGCCCGTAGTAAAACACTTTTTACATACATCACATTTGTATGGTTTCTCTCCTGTATGTGTTCTCATGTGAACATCTAGCATACTGCAATAAGTAAAACACTTTTTACAAACATCACATTTATAAGGTTTCTCTCCACTGAATCCAGTATGTATTTTCATGTGGTCAGCTAAACCACTTGCCTGAGTAAAACACTCTTTACAAACATCACATATATATGGTTTCATTTCTGTATGAATTCTCAAGTGAACATCTAGACTACTGCAATAAGTAAAACCCTTTTTACAAACATCACATTTATAAGGTTTCTCTCCACTAACTCCAGTATGTATTTTCATGTGGTCAGCTAAACCTCTTGCCTGAGTAAAACACTCTTTACAAACATCACACTTGTAAGGTTTTACTACACTAACTCCAGTATGTATTTTCATGTGGTCAGCTAAACCATTTGCTTGAGTAAAACACTCATTACAAACATCACATTTGAAAGGTTTCTCTGCACTGATTCCAGTATGTAGTCTCTTGTGATCAGCCAAACCACTTGCCTGAGTAAAACGCTCTTTACATACATCACATGCATATGGTTTCTCTGTAGTATGTGTTCTCATGTGATATTTTAGACCTCGTGCCATAGTAAACTTCATCATACAAACATCACATTGGTGACATTTTTCCAAGTTTTTTTCCATGATAGATTATAACTTTTGCTTGGGATTGAATGTGACAAATGAAACAGGAAGTTGAATATATTACGGAGTAACTGTTGACTTATGGACAGATTTAGCAGAACATTGTGTTAAAAGGTTGGTGAGATGAAAATTAATGAGAAGAATCTCAATGAAAGCACTGGCCTAGCTCTGAAAGCAGTTGTGAGTTTTTGTGTGAAAATGAAAAAGTATCAGTGGTATTAAATGAGATATAAATTGCTGGCCCATACCACTCTGAAATTCTTTTATACAGGAGGATTGAATATGGTTTATAGCTTAGACAAATAATTGTCAGTCTTTCTTTAAATTTGCTAATGACTGCATAACAAGAAAGTCAAAAGAATCCTTGGCATAATTTTGTAAAATTTAGCAGGGAGGGGAGGGGTGGGGGAATTTATATGAGCTTTGTGTCCACTTGTCGACATGATACATGTCCTACCTTAGTTTTTTTTTAAAAATCCCCTGTTGTGGATGCTATGAAGATAATTTCTGGCTGCTGTTGTGGGGTTGCCATGCTTTGAAGATAATTGGAGATGCTGTTGTGGGGTTGCCATGCTATGGAGATAATTTTGTGCTGCTGTTGTTGGGTTGTCATGCTATGAAGATAATTTTGAGATGTTGTTGTGGGGTTGCCGTGGTGTGAAGATAATTTCAAGCTGCTGTTGTTGGCTTGCCATACTATGAAGATAATTTTGTGCTGCTGTTGTGGGGTTGTCATGCCTGGAAGATAAATTTGTGCTTCTGTTGTGGGGTTGTCATGCCTGGAAGACAATTTTGTACCTGGAAGATAATTTTGTGCTGCTATTGTGGGGTTGCCAAGCTATAAAGATGATTTTGTGCTGCTGTTGTGGGGTTTTCATGTCCTGAAGATAATTTTGTGCTGCTGTTGTGGGGTTGTCATGCCTGGCAGATGAATTTGGGCTGCTGTTGTGGGGTTGTCATGCCCTGCAGATAATTTTGTGCTGCTGTTGTGGGGTTGTCATGCCTGGCAGATAAATTTGGGCTGCTGTTGTGGGGTTGTCATGCCTTGGAATATAATTTTGTGCTAATTTTGTGGGGTTGCCATGCCCTGAAGACAGTTTTGTGCTGCCGTTTTTGGGTTGTCATGCCCTGAAAACAATTTTGTGCTGCTGTTGTGGGGTTGTCATGCCTTGGAAGATAATTTTGTGCTGCTGTTGGGGGTTGTCATGCCTGAAAGATAATTTTGTGCTGCTATTGTGGGGTTGTCATGCCTTGAAAATTAATTTTGTGCTGCTGTTGTGAGGTTGTCATGCCTGGAAGATAATTTTGTGCTGCTATTGTGGGGTTGTCATGCCTGGAAGATAATTTTGTGCTGCTATTGTGGGGTTGTCATGCTTGGCAGATAAATTTGGGCTGCTGTTGTGGGATTGTCATGCCTTGGAAGATAATTTTTTGCTGATTTTGTGGAGTTGCCATGCCCTGAAGACAATTTTGTGCTGCTGTTTTGGGGTTGTCATGCCCTGAAAACAATTTTGTGCTGCTGTTGTGGGGTTGTCATGCCTTGGAAGATAATTTTGTGCTGCTGTTGTGGGGTTGTTATGCCTGGAAGATAATTTTGTGCTGCTGTTGTGGGGTTGTCATGCCTGAAAGATGATTTTGTGCTGCTGTTGTGAGGTTGTCATGCCTGGAAGATAATTTTGTGCAGCTGTTGTGAGGTTGTCATGCCTAGAAGATAATTTTGTTTAACTGTTGTGAGGTTGTCATGCCTGGAAGATAATTTTGTGCTGCTGTTGTGAGGTTGACATGTTTTGAAAGATAATTTTGTGCTGCTGTTGTGAGGTTATCATGCCTGGAAGATAATTTTGTGCTGCTGTTGTGAGGTTGACATGTTTTGAAAGATAATTTTGTGCTGCTGTTGTGAGGTTATCATGCCTGGAAGATAATTTTGTGCTGCTGTTGTGTGGATGTCATGCCTGGCAAATAAATTTGGGCTGCTGTTGTGGGGTTGTCATGCCATGAAGATAATTTTGTGCTGCTGTTGTGGGGTTGTCATGCCTGGCAGATAATTTGGGCTGCTGTTGTGGGGTTGTCATGCCTTGGAAGATAATTTTGTGCTGATTTTGTGGAGTTGCCATGCCCTGAAGACAATTTTGTGCTGCTGTTTTGGGGTTGTCATGCCCTGAAAACAATTTTGTGCTGCTGTTGTGGGGTTGTCATGCCTGAAAAGATAATTTTGTGCTGCTGTTGTGAGGTTGTCATGCCCTGAAGATAATGTTGGCCTGCTGTTGCCATGCCTGGAAGATAATTTCAAGTGGCTGTTGTGGTGTTGCCATGCCCTGAAGATAATTTTGGCCTGCTGTTGCGATGCCTGGAAGATAAATCTGGATTTTACTTGTGTGGGTTAGTTAGCCTGAGAGGGAGTAGCATTGAAATAAAGATAGGAGATCAATGTATCCACCTTGGGTTCTATTTTTCAGGTTGGATCCACAGCTCATGTTCCTGCTAATAAAATCCTTATACAGCTATCATCTACTGTTGTCTTACCAATAGTACTGGGTCAAATAGTACGGAGAAATCATAAATTATGGTTAGAACAGCTGCATTTACCTCTGGGAGAAATAGGCAGGTGAGTAGGATAAGGTCCAATATGATAAAGATAAGATTACAATTTTGTTTTTTTATTTTTTTTGTGGGAAAGCAAAATACCCCTCCCCTCCTCCCAAAAAAGCAATATGGCAGCGTCTTTTGGTCCCCCTTCCCATACTTTATCAGTGGTATCAAGAAACAGGTCCTACATGACATGCTTTGATTTGTTGAAATAAAGTCATTAGAACTGCAGTAGAAATTGGAAAGCCTTGGACCAGTTGATAATGGAAAATATTTAACTAATGGATATGCAGACAAGCACAAGATATATGGATGTACAATTTGAAACATCCTACTTCTATCGCTTTGCGACAGCTGTACGGAAACTGCTAGTACAAGTTCTGACATTTATTAATGAAATGACATTTTTGTTTTCAGTGGTATATTATTGTTGATAATTTACACAACTTTCTGTGATACCTTCAGTCATCAGGATTTACAAGTGGATCAGTTTAGTCTAGTTTCATTAGTACTGCTCAGTAAGTTTTAAGACCATTCATTTAATAGAAATTTCATGCTTCTTGGTCACAATTATAACAATAATAATAATCACTTTATTAGGGTAAGAAATTAGGCCAAATAGCCTTTCTTGAATTTGGCCCAATTAGATATAGAGTTATCTAGCCTGAGAGATCTGACCCTAATGATTTTCCCCGATGTGATATTCGGATGGGATATTGTAACTGTGTCAGACATATAATGTCTATTTTCCAGTTGCTCTGACCCGTAATTAGCGTGCTAGTTTTTATACACATACATGAAATGTCTTTTGGGTCATTGATGTTTTGATTTGCATGAATTATTTGTATTTTTTCAGTAATTTTAATCCAGGTGTTGTTAATGTTATTAGTGTTTTATACAACAACTCATCCAGCTATTTCATTCCATCCTCAAGATACAGTGGCTCTGTTATACTGCTGTACCCATAAATCTTTAACACTAGGTACGTACAGACACTAAACTAGCCTGAGTTATGAAGCATTGTTTTGGTAGAACAATCAAGATTTCAAGACTAAAGTAAAGATGCAGTCTGATTGGTTGATATAGGCAGATTGAATATCAATTGGAGTGATTTGACCAATCAAATGGTTTGACCACTAAAATCATGAAACTAGCGCCAGATATTATTAAAATTAAATTCTTCCTATCATTTAATCATCTGGCTGCGTATTTTCAAAACATTCTTGGTTCTAGGATGTCCTAGAATCTCATCTTTTAACATTGTTTCTGGGATATTCAAGCATTATGATGTTTTCGACAATATGTGGCCTGTAAATCAGTTATTTTGTAGGTATTCCTATAATTAAGATAATATTTGGTAATGATGATAGTTTATCTGTTATAACTATATCATTATTAATATACCATCCTGTACAGATCTTATTGGGAGGATTGTTAGTGCCTCTAGTCAGGGAATGGCTTGCTACCTCTCGTTATATCAGGTAACTCCGTTTTACATCTTACTCTTCTGTACCTGATGGGGATATCAAATGTGACAACGAAGTCAGTGTGTTATCTTTTGTGGTCTGATGCACTTACACGAGACTATGCTGTTATATCTCAAAATGAAAAGGCATTAGCCTACTCTTTTTCGATCTCCAACTGTTGAGGTATTCCAAAATTATGTGATTTCCATGTCAGCACTTTATTTATATCAATCCTGTCCTTTTCAATTTCAGATATCCTATACATAGAAGATTAAGTTACAGTGCTGTTTGAGAATTGAGAAGCTTTCAAATTTTTCATGCATGTTTTACAGTGGAGAGGCTGAACAGAGAGCAACTGTATAAAAGGCCAATGATGTATGTTCTAGTGTTTTGTGGTGGAAGAAAGATGGCCCCTTTTATAAGCAATGATTTGGACTACTGTTGATATCTGACATTGTCTTAAATGATATTTCTATTTCTGCTCGGTACATCAAAAGTTCATGTTCATAATAGAAATGATAAGAAACCTATTTTAGAGAAAGGGAATGCAGAATTATGTGCAATAACATTCGTTAAATAGGTGGACGAGATTCTTCTGGGGTGTAATGCGGTGGAATGGATGTCATCTCATGCACGTTTTAGATGCCTTTTGGTTCAAACTCAAAATGTAAATAAAAAATATTTTTATCTGTTACTTTTTTCAATATTACTTTACCAATTATTAGTGGAGGTTAATTTCAGTCAATCAAAATAAAAACCAGCTAATATACGAAATTCTCAAGCTGTAATATCTTCTTTCTGTAATAAACTGTCCTGAAATACAGAGATTTATAACAATTAAGAACTGAATACAGTGTACAATGCACCATTCCGTCACACAGCCAACATTCACTAAGAGAAAATACTTCCACACATCACACAAACTTTCACACACACCATGATAAATTGTCTTCCCTTCGAAAAACAAAAACACATACTGCATACAACAGTGAATTTCTCAAATCACATACCTTGTATTTGTTTCCTTTCAAACGTCACATACACAACACACCACATATAAACACATGATTTCACACATCACATATAAAACACATGATTTCACACATCACATTCCTTCACACAACACATGATTTCACACATCACATTCCTTCACACAACACAATGTCATGCTTTCACACATCAAATACAAAACACACGCTTTCACTCATCACATTCCTTCAAACACCACCATCTATCACACATGCTTCCACAAATCACACCGTCTTCATTAGCCCACATAGTGCAGAAAAGTAGGACGTAAAACTCCATTCATTTCATTTCATTTCCACAAATCACATATAAAACACAAGCTTTCAGTCAAAACATATGCTTTCACACACTCACACACACACACACAACATATACTTTCACACATCACATACAAAACACATCCCATCGAACACCACATACAAAACACATGCTTACACACATCACATACAAAACACATGCTTTCACAAACCACATACAACACACATACTTCCACAAATCACAGATACAACACGTTCCTTCACAAATCACATAATTACACAGATACGAAACAGGTTTTCATCCATCACATACAAAAAACGTTCCTTCACACATCAAGATTACGTCTATGAGGCACATGAATTCACTCATCACATACAAACACATGCTTACACTAATCACACAATCTACACATGCTTGCAAAACTAAACATACAAAACACACACTATCACTCACACAATATTAAACACTTTTAACTTGTTTTTCACACCAAAACCACAGTCATCCAGCAGTGTAATACACTACTCTACAGTGAATGTTCACTGGAAGGTTTGAAAAGCTTTATTCCTCTTTTGTGATATTTTTGATGGCATCTGCCATATCTTTTCTAAATTTTTTATTCCATATTTTATCCATTAAATTAGCATTTTTCTTATTTTTTCTTTTAATTCATGCTCAATTTCTTTCTTTTGATTTTATTCATTTTATCTTCTGATCTTTATCTTTTCAATTCTCTTTTATTTTTTTTCAATTTTCTTTTTTTTAAATCTTTTTGAGCATGAAATAAGTGAAAATTTTGCATGTTTGTACAATAATAAAATATAATTTAAGATGTACAATTATCAAGCTTGTGAACAATGAACATGGTTTCTGAAGCTGGACTTTCATTTCTCAATAGAATGCTATAAGGGCTTTATAGTGTTTATATCTCAAAATCACATCAGGGATGTTGATTTGGTCATATTTGTCAGTCACGTTTGTTTAAAATGTTCAATATAAAATTTACAATCTGGCCATTTTAACACACATTTTTATCAATTTTTTTTCTGAATAATTGCAAAAAGTTGGACTCCTCAAAATATAAATTTCACTTTCTGTGACTTAGGCTCACTTTTTTATAAACAGAAATTTTTAGAAAATGTATTCAAAAATATAAAAATTCAAAATTTTTAAGCTAAACTGTAAATTATGTAACTAAGAACCAAAAATCGCTCAATAAACCCAGATGCAAACCCTCAATCCATTTCATTCAAAAATCTCCAGACTCAAAAACTATGTTCAGAGTTTAGATCTTCATGGAACTTTGATAGAAAATATACATTGATGACAAAAATAATTAGCATTTAACAACAAAAATATTCTGTAACAATATACAACAAATAGAACTGTCTTGAGTCTTGACAAATGTAGATTTTATATCACAATTTGAATTTTCTTTAAAATGCAAGTCCAATTTGAATTCTCTTTAAAATGCAAGTCCATTTTGAATTTTCTTTAAAATGCAAGTCGATTTTGAATTTTCTTTAAAATGCAAGTCCATTTTGAATTTCCTTTAAAATGCAAGTCCAATTTTTATTTGGGAGACTAATATCGCAAATCAATTCCTAGTTTTCAGATTTAGAGTAAATATATTGAGGAACTAGCCAGAAACTTGTTATCACTTTGTATCTATCTTATTATTTATGGGCTCAATCAATACAGAACTGACCTTCAACAGATATTTAAGTCCTACAGTTAGGAGAATCTTTGACAAGGCTCTTTATAATTTGTATAAAATTATATCAGAAAAAGACTTTTCTGCAACATTTCTTATCTAGTTGAAACTATTTGAATATTCTACCAGTATTTGCAAGTTATAAGGATGTCAAATAATTCAAATCACGTCAAGACAGTTCTAAAATTTCACAACAAACCAATTCCAACAGATCAATTATATACAAAACAAATTAATATATATACAGAATAGTACACAATACATTGCATAATACATGTATCAGGACCCACACCAATTTTGATAGGTGTTAATTCCCCAAATATGGCACCGTCTGTCACTTAATACCTTTATAAATAGTTTGAAGCCAAATAAATTCTTTGCATTTTTTTTTTTACATTACTTAAATAACAAACCCAATTGATCCTTAATTTTGAGCCCTCCAAAATAATATACAATTTGTTTTTTTGTAATATAGACATTGACAAGGGGAAAATATTTAACGAGAATTGTCCCCCTCCCCTTCCACAAGAAATAATACATAAGGTATAAGAAAAACGATGTCAGGCATTGTTAATTCAGCCATCATGAGCCTTTCCACAAAAATGTTAACTTTAAATGCCTTGTCTATAAATGCACTCAAATGAATTTGAAAATCAAGTTGAACTTTCTAGTGTACGGTTCATGAAGAGCTGAGGCGTAGTAATTTCTATCTTCTCCAGGATCTACTTTCTTCATCTTCATCTTCCTCATCATCACCAGCCAGCAGAGAATCTTCATCTAATTCTTCTGTTAGTGCAGACTATAAGTAAATACAGCATTAATTAGTGAAAATGATAAATTATAAGAAGATCAGAACTAATTGAGCTTCCAAGTCCAATACTTTTGTGCATCTGATAGGTCTTGAAAGATGGCCAATTCCATGCAGTTTGCAATTAGGGAAATTTGACACCTGCATTAGCTTACTCTTTTTCAATTTCCAATTAACAAGATATTTTTTTTTAACTCGCACGGACTTTACCACAGAGGGCCTCCCTCAATTTTTCAATCAGTAGAATCAAACATGTCAACTACTTGGAAATGCATGGCAGGGAGGGTAAACCGGTTTGAAGAAGACTACAATGAAACAAATAAAAATTCTGATCTTGTATATTGTGAAAGCTTTAGATCTTACCTCTTCCTCTTCAGACTCTCCTCCTGGTTCTTCACTACTAATAGTTCTAGTAATACCACTGTACCATTTTATACTTAATACTTTATTTTTAAACTTACTACCTCTTGATATAGCCTGAATAATAACAACAAAACTGATAACCTCTTCACATTACTCTTCAGCAAAAATACATGATTAGTTAAAAATTTCTAATAACCACAACAACCACTCCTTTCTACAAGATTTTACTTGGGGCAAAAAAAAAAAAACAGGACTTGTACTGCTATACTTGTTAATAACAACTATGGCAAAAATCTGGAGTTTTACTGGTTACAAAAATTCTTAGCCACTCTAGGAGTATAAACTATAAAAATGCTTAGATTTGAATGCTTGAAAAGGGTAATAAATATAGCAGTAAAGCAGAGTATACTCACCAATTCAGCACTTTTTCTGGTTTTAAAGGTAATAATTGCACTTGGGATCGAATCTATAAATTCACATTTATCTACTTGACCAGTTGTCTTCAAAATAAAACACAACATTAGTTAGAAAACAGAAAAAAATACCAATAAAATGAACTTTATTTTATCTGAGGTGTTGGTAGCATCCATTAGGGTTCTAAATGCTTCAACAGTTTCCACTTCAAGCTTAGATGACAAGCCTTAGATTAAAATTAGCCAGTTTTCCTTGATAACATTTAGTAATTGACAGCTGGCAGAGAAACTGAAATTTTTAGTAAGGTATATAAAACCAAGCAAATCTATAAAGTTTTTGCTTTGTTTATTGTTTAATATCAAACTCAACATCAATATGAACTATCTTTAAAACAATACAAACTTACATTAAAATGATTTTTGATTTCTTCTTTTTCTTCCAAATCAAAGTTTCTGACTTCTATAACTTTGGGCCTGTTATCAAGGGTCATTGACCCACCTCCTCGTCCCCTACCAAATGCAGAGTAACCTCCCCTACCACGAACACCTCTAGCTCTCATACTGCCACGCCCTCTAGCACCTCTTCCTCTACCTCGCCCAAATAATCCTAAAGACTGTGCCTGTAACATAAGATAATGTAAATGATACTTTTGCTTAAAAACACATAAGATATCTTTCTTGAAAATTTGCTTTTGCAGGAGAACTTTACTTTATGACAAATACAAATGGGTTCAACTCACTTAAAAGCATTACGACTCAGACAAAGGGTAGGAAAGGCCAATGGCAAGAGGTTTGACCAAGAACATGCTAGTAGAAAGGATCATCATGAACTGAAGTTGTTATCCTTGTAAACAATGTATTTATATTTCAGGTACCTACCTCTTTAGTAAGCTGTGTCAACTTCAATCGTAAAGTTGTTGTATCTTCTCCAGCATTCTGTTTATTGATCAGTTCTAACTCTGTATCCAGAATTTCTTTACGAGTCTAAAAATATAACACATTCTCAATCACAGGGAAGCTATAAATTGGACTAGGGGCTTATATTCTTAGCCAATATTTTAAGAACAATTTTTAATACACAAATTTGGTTTAATAACTTGTTTTCTGAAATCAAAATTACTTCTTTTAGTCTATAATAGACTAAAAATTATATTGAATAGTTATCCACTTAATATATTACTGGATCCTACAGATATTTTATTGTTTTTGGAATCCTAACCATACTGTGGGATTTTAAATATGTGAACTACCTCCTCTACACAGTGAACTAAATACAATCAATCTTACCTCGTCAGGGTTTTTGGTTGATTTTTGTGGTAAAAGTTCCAGTTTTAATTTATCTATACTGTCTGTTAAGGTCTTCAATGTCTAGAAATATATTAAATTGAAATGATATATGAAATACAAATTTTCAAAATTTCTGATTTAAGATAACAGGAAATTCCATTCCTTAGGTTTCCTATTTCAAAGAAAGAAGGCAAAATTTGTAATGACTAGAAAACTATCATATCATTCTGTCAGAACGATCACTTCTTCATTGGAATCATGGAAGGTTTTACAAGCATTCAGTCAGTATACAATATGAAGATGATGAATGAAATATTAAGATATAATACCAGTCCTACCTTCATAATAACACCTTTCTCTTCACTACTCATAGTTTTATTATTCTCTAACTTTTCTATTAATACCTACAAATATATAACAATAGATGATTAGTATTAACTTAGACAAAAACACTATGTTAATCTGAATGAAAGACTGCTCAAGGGCTGTAAAGAGGTTTTTTAAGTTTTTTCATGACTCTTTTTACCATTCCAATTTTCTGTCCAATGTCTGTGGTACCCTTTTAGAAATTATTAACCCTATATGACATGAATATTGCTTTAATATAGTTTTGGTGGAATTGTAATACCCACAGACATCTGTCTAAAAAATTGAAATAGTACACATGTATGCTTACCTTTTGATGCCCTATTTCTTTTTCTAATAAATTCTGTTTCTGTTTCTGAATTTCAACTTTCTTCTTCAACGCCTCCTGAAATAAAAGGCCATTGCTCAAATTGATATAAAAGATGAAAGTTGTCTTCTTGTGACCTTGGACAGTGCTTCTATAGGTGAGTATCTTCTATAACACCCAACACTATTCAGTTATTTGGGTATATCTGACTGAAACATATGAACACTCCAATAGTCAAAACACTAGATAGATATATCAACCAACTAATAGTACTCTACCTGTTTTATTTCTTCTTTCTTTTTGATTTCTTCGATTCTTTTCACAAAGTCAGCTGATCCAACAGCTGTGGGACTAGTCATAGCAGATTGTGTTTTATTAATGGCAGCTGAATTAATGACTGTTTTCTTTAAATTACCAATAGAAGATGTATAAACTATCTCCTGCAAAATAGAATTGAATAATCTGATATAGTCTGAATGAGTTTCTATCTCAGAGTTAGACAGAAAGGTGAAATCAGAAGAAGATGAGCAAGGCAATGCAGTGTGTAATAAGGGAAAATTTTCCAGGACAGAAGCATCTTTGTGTATTCATTTTTTATTTCCAACTGTCAATTATCATGCAGAGTCTACACAGGTGTAGAATTTTACTTGACGCTTCTATGTTAGCCCCTCTGACGTACATCCCGACAAGGGAAATTGGTTTGATAAATATGAAGGTATATCTGAAACTACGCTATGATTCAAACTGACGACAAAGATCAATAAAAGATGGCATTATAACAAAAACAACTCTATTTACCTTATCTTGTTTGTTTTTATTATTTAATGATAATTTACTATGATGAGGAATGGTGATGGCCAGTCGGGGCTGAACTGGTTTCGATTCCATTGGTTTCTGAAATCGTGAAAAATGATGAGAATAAAGTTAATTCTGTTAAATCTTATCAAGCAAAATATTGACAAAACAATTATTATTAATAAAAAAACCTTGTGCCTGTGCTATAATGGCCCTTGAAAATATCTTTGCTACAAGGCCTTACAAAAGATTCTTACAAATGAGGTTAATTTTGTCAGGACAGCAGCATGAGCATATTCTTTTTGGATAGTTCTACATCCTACGTTTCTGCACCTTATTGGGCAAATATAGAAGGACCAAACAATAGGTTGTTTATTAAAAGTGTATATGGCCTTGATGAGATAAGATGATAATAAATAAGGTACCTGTACAGTCAAGTCTGTAGTCTGACCATCCCCTGCCTCTTGTTTTTTATGCCAGAAAACTTTAATAAATCTATTATTAAATACTGGCTCACTACTACGATAGGCACTGAAAGCTGATTGGTTATCACTATATGTCACTAAGGCTGCTTCAAGGTCACCTTCATAGCAGATCTACAAAATACAAATATAACATTTCAACAGGGGAGAGGTCAATATTCTTTACCCTACATACACAATTTCTCAGTTTTCTACTCAGGAATTTCAAAAGCATTCACTCAATGAACAGAAACAGTACTTTTTTCATGGCTTAGTTTGATATATGAAATTATACTTGAGTGCATTAAACACAATGCAGTTCCATTGCTTATAGTTATGCTTTTGATAATAAACTTTGCTACTAAATTACTAATTTCTATGACTGTTCCTTACCTGTAAATTAACCAGGGTACCAAATTTTCCAAAGTGTTCATTTAATTTAGCTATATTGTTCAACTCTCTGGGAATTTTACGAACTTCTAGGCACGAGTTCTCCATATTTGGGTTTGGTTTTCTATAACCTGTGATAAAATACAAAACAAAGTGTTTTATATGAATTCAAATGATGTTTTTCAAAAGGGGTTTTTATCAAAATTATATTTTGTTTCTAACTCTTTTCCGAATAGACCCAATACAATGAATATGGCCCCCACACAAGTAAATACATCAGCAAATGGAAGTGGAAATGATCAATAGCCAAACAGCAAACAGACTTCAAATGCACTGAGCTTAACCTAGAAACAAGTCTTTGCCTTAAGTGAAATGGTACCTACAAAACCTTATCACCTAGTAGAGTAAAACAGAGCATCAACCTACCTCCTAATCTGGCAAAATCAAAATGGCGTTTAGGCTGTGAACCATGTTGTTGTTGCTGTTGTTGATGGGATTGATCTATCATATCATACGTTCTTTTACTCGGTACCACAACTCTTGATTCACCTTTCTCGTTCTCTTCTGTAAATTAAATATATCAGGTTGAATTTAGATATTCAATATATTGATTACGCTACTTGTACCAGTCATATCTCATACTGTCTGGAGATTCAAGCTCTGGTCACATTTCACAATTTTTTGGACATTTCTATTACAGTTTTCAGTAAATTTAGACAAAAATTACAATTACTGATTTCAGTAATCATATTAACAAATCAGATTTATATTCATTAATTTGATTAAAAAAATGTGAAAAAAATTCATGAGGGATTTATAATCACTTACTTTCACCCTCAGCAGGCAATGTCTTTACAGTAACTAGATCTCTTTGCCTGGGTCCAGAGAGAGGATTCATATTGGGTGGTGGCTGGCTGAAATAAGGCCCTGGGGGACGAGGTGGGCGTGGTCCACCTGGCCAGAATGTTGGGCGAGGTCCAGTCAGTCCTGGTGCTTCTGGATTATAAACTTCTAAAACATAATAGAGGATTTTTTTTCAGACTTTTGATATTTTTTAAACAACCTTTAACATATTCAATAAGAAACACACTGTAAAAGGATTCTTTTTCATTCTTTTATCAGAACAATCCTGGACCAGACTGATCAAACTTATCTTGACTTAAATTTTTTGTTATCCTCAAGATAATAAGTAAATAGGCCTACATATCATGTACTTTTTTGAAAGAACTATATACTAACCTGTGGGTGGGGGTGGTCTATGAACTATAGGTGGAGGGGGTTTAGAAAAATCAGGAGGGGGTCCAGCAGCTATTGGGGGGAGTCCTGGTGGTGGTAGTCCAGGTGGTGGCCCTAAAATGCAAAATAATCAAATCTTAGTTACTTAAAACATTACATTTCTTTTCATGTAATTTCCATTATTGATGGTCTTGACACTAATAAAGTAAAGAATTCCCAATACTTTGTTACCTTTCTTGACATTATATGACTACATAACAATAAACGTTACCTAAAATATGATAATACAGTCCAGGCAAGTCAATTCCAAACATAAACAATAGCAGTAACAAATATCAATCTATCACATTGAGAATGGAATAGGGGGCATAATTTGCATGGAAATTGCAAATTGAGATGAATATTACAGAGAAGTAAAATATACCTGAAGTGGTTGGTGGAAAGGGAATAACACATGGTATTCCACTATCTTCTACTACTACTGGATCTACACCATGATCAAACGGACATAGATCACCTCGCATACAGAATCCCTTTTCTGAAAAAATATAACATGAAAAGTTGTTATATCATGTTTTAGGTTCCTTTAAAGGACAAAATCAAAAAAGGACATTTTAAACCCCCCGGTTCCCAACCTGCAGTGTTTTCACCACCTGGGGGTGTGGGACTAGGGTGTGGCCAACTGGTGTAGGAGAAGAATTTGTTTTGAATTGAGAGAGCACCTCACATCATCACATGCTAGAAATGTGGATGAAACAAATTTTTGGGGTGTGAAAGGTCCACATTATACTCCAAGGTTGTGAAGACTAAGAAAGGTATCTTGTTATCCTATTTCACCTGTGAGCCATAAATCTACCTACCATCATAGTCTCTACATCTTTGATTAGATCTATTAGCCACGCCTCCACCATCTTTTCTAATATCATCAGTACTGGTGACCACAGCTATCGAACTTGGTATCCTAGATCCTGTATTGGTTGTTACTATGTTACTATAGTTACCGTTATCTTGAGTGGGCGTTGACCCTCGACTGTCAGGTTGTCGACCTGAAATATTTTGTAAGAAAAATTAAATTATCCTGAAGGGGCTGATGAAAACAGGCTGCCCCATCCATTGTGCAGGAGGGAATATTTTCAAAGATACATATGCAGTAACAAGACTCAAAACATCTTGTGGAAAAAAACTCTAAACCTACCAGAAAATAACTTAAAATATGTTTTATAATTTCACATCAATTTCAATGATTAAAAAAAACCTGACATAGCTTACCTCTGGATCTTGACCGGCTCCTTGACCTAGATCTATCT
The DNA here is from genome assembly GCF_000327385.1 of Lottia gigantea. Taxonomy (NCBI): domain Eukaryota; kingdom Metazoa; phylum Mollusca; class Gastropoda; family Lottiidae; genus Lottia; species Lottia gigantea. The sequence goes on along the minus strand of NW_008707965.1, from coordinate 1,014,166 downwards.
CTTGACCTATTTCTAGGACTTCGAGATCTCCTCCGATCAGGTGACCATCTCCTAGGAGATCGTGACCTACTTCTTCTTCGCCCATATCTTCTGGGAGGTGAATATCGAGATCTATCATACCTTCTTCGACGATCATCACTAAAACAAAGCAGAATATCAGGTTAGCCTTACTAAAGACATAACTATGTAACAAAGTATAGTCTATTCACCTATATTGATAAGACAACAAACATATGATTTCATACAGTTAATGATGAAAAACTCTTACCTGTCACGTCTTCTAGGGCTACCTGATCTAGATCTTGACCTACTCCTAGTTCTTCTACGTCTAGAATCTCTAGGCCAATCTCTGTCACTTGATACCTGGAAAATAAGATTTTCAAAATTTCTAAAGAATAGCCAATTACATTAAATCTGGATCCTGAAAATTAGTCAATGTATCCTATCCCAAAAAATTATTCATCTGACAATCTGCCAGTAAATCAGCTTGATCATAAGGAAAGCTTAAGTTTGAAGAAATCCTGTCTTCCTAGTTTACCATTTTCTGTATTACGCTTAAACATTTTAGCAGGCACTGGGATTTTTAAAACATCAAAGCTAAGCAGCCATATCAGACTACTAAATTTTCATAAATTTAATTTTTTCAATATTACAGTACAAAATGACCATTTCGCAAACCTCGTCAGGTCTCTTCTTGTCCTTCACCTCTGGTTTAACTGGTTCTTTCCCAGTGTTAGTTGTATCAGGGGCAACTTGTGTGATTGTGGTGCTCAACTGGACAGTGGGTTGACCTTCTGAAGTCGTGGTTGACACCACAGGTGACAGAGCTTTAGGAGGGGCAGGTTTAACTAGACCCACATAGGATTTATCTTTCAATGTGTTAAATAGGGAATCCACAAAAGTGACAGTTTCTGCAAAAGAAAAATATCAAGGGTTAGAAATAAGATTATTTTTACAAGAATATATTTCACTGGCAATACAAGCATTTTGACCTACAAATTGGTAAAATTTGACATGCAAGGTTTTAACTCAAATCAATTTTGTCTGCTAAACAACTTATCAAATATCTTACTCAGTTTAAAATCAAAAATCCAATCCCTCCCCCATTAGTGACAGAAACTGAAACTAATGAAGACTGGCAATGTCATTCAATGAGCAATGCTAGGCTTTTGTTCCAACAGCTGCTCAAATATGCCTACTTGAAATCAGTAAATGGTCTTATAAGTGTATTTTGGCAATAAAGTGTTGCTAGAGAATTGAACTTCATAGGAACTTCAATAAAACTGTCTGCTCTACAAAATAAACAATAACTTACTGTTTTGAAGGAAGACATCCAGCTGATCTAAACAATTTTCTCTGATTTCTGACTCTGGTTTATCTTTTTTAACTAGGGCATAAATATAGTTTGTAAGAGCTGATGGATCAGCATCACATCTGAAAATAAGACAGTTTAGATACCTACAATGTTATATCCTTACAGTGAACAGCTTGAAGAATGCAAGTGTATTCACTTTTAGCTCTTCCTGGTTTTTCCTCACATATTCTTCTAATCTGCTTCTAAAAAGCTTCAAATTCAAAGCTACATTGAAATCAGCAATATTTCTTTCATTTTCTGATTGATAATATAAAAAAGATGCAATAAATTACTTACAATGGGGTTAAAGACTGGCCAAGCCAAGCTTTAAGAGAATCTGGGTCTTCGATTATCATTGTAAGAATAACTGTTCAAGAATATCTAAATCCCTGAGCTAGGGAAGTGGGTGGTTTGTGTTGTTGACCTTTTTCGTATTTTCAAGCTGGAGTCTGGACAATGTAAACAAAGTGATTCGGAGACTAAAATAACAATCTTAGTTGCCAAACTTGAGCAGTTAGATTAAAAAATTGAGATCCATTCACAACGGCGCTGCATTCAACTGGTTAGTAACATAAATAAGGTTTTTGAAGAAATTGTTGAAGCAGATTGCAAACGTTGCTTTTTCTAAAACAAAATGGCAGCAAATGTCAATTCTCGTCCTTATGTCACGTGACATAATATTAGTCCAAGGTAAATACACTTTTTATTTGAATTCTAAAAGTTTATAGTGTACTGTTTGAGTCTGAATAATGCAAAGATTCAAATAAAGTGTTTTATTATGATATGAAATGACTCAATTCCATATTTAGTGAAATCGGTATTTTGGAGATCTCGCATAATTTCTATTTTAGGAAACCGGAAGCACATGGCTGCTCTAAAGAGAAAAGAGAAATATTTATGTTTTGAAAATGTTTTTCGTTTTTTAATGACTTGATGTTAAACATGCCTCCTAAAAATAAATTGAAAAAACAGGACTGGTTTGAGTGCTCAAAATGTCACCATGTCATTCCTGATCGTGACCTAGAAAGCCATTCAGAAGCTTGCCAAAAGTCGGATGAGAAGTGTTGTTTTATTTTTGAAGAAACGTTAAATGGAGTAATCTCCCTTCATTCTGAAAAAGGTTGGTTTAAAGCTATCATGAAGTTAAAAAAAATGGAAATTTCATATCACATTGTCTAGTTTATTGCTCTGACTAAATTACATTGAGTTATTTTGTCATATTCAAATAATGTTGATTTTAATGTGAAACATATCCTTCCTATTGTAAAGTAGACAAATCAATAATCTTAAAGCTATCATGAACTTCAAGAAATGAAATGTCATTTTTTTTTTATCAGATGTAGCTGTTCCAAGATGCAATAAGGACAAAATCATTTGTATCCATCCAAGTGCAATGCAGCTTTGTGGTCTAGCAATAGGTAAACCCTGTATTGTGAATGATTGCATGGTGTTGACAGCCTGGCCATCTAAGTCTGGCCCAGTGTCTGCTGTAACAGTTAGCAGTCAGTTGTTGGAGAGATTGGAATGTAAAAAAGGTGATATTGTTTCAGTAAAGAGATTGTGGTCCGATTGTCAGGAAGCCTTAGAAGTTCACCTTTCAACTAAGTAAGTGACATACCTGAATTGCAATGAATTTTTAAATTTTGGTACCAGTATATTAAATTTAGGGAGTTAATTAGAGAGGAGGAAGCAAATGCATTTTGTTTGGAACCTTTTTTTTTCATTCAAAAGACAAAATTGAGCTGTATCAACTGGTTATTCATATCTATCTATTTAATCTAATCCCTTTAAATTTGAACCATCTTCATTAGCCCTCATAGTGCAGAAAAGTAGGACGTAAAACTCCACTCATTTCATTTAAATTTTAGAATATTGGATATTTGTGTTTTTCAGTGAGTGGAAAGAGTTTTTTGGACAAACTGAATTCTGTAACTTCAACAAGCTTAAACTAGGTAAAATAACAAGCTTCGTGCATTTTTGTGCAATTTTCTTATATTTTAAAAACTGTAAGAGTATTTCTGTTCATTCATTCAAGGCCTGTGGGGTTAAACTGTACCAATGTAATGTGTTACAAGCTTTCTTACTTATGCCACATGCTTTATCACATTTATGAATTTTAAATGATGGTTGCACAGACTTGATCGTTATTAAAAGTAAGGTTTATATTTTGTTGAATTCTTCAATCAATCAAAACCAAGTGGTACTTTGTATTTCAGAGGGTGAATTCTTGAAGACTGGAAGTAAAATAGAGATTCATTATTTTGGTCAAATCTGTTCGTTTACAGTGGACAAAGTGACAGCATGTTTACAGAAAAAACAGCTAACAGAACTTGTAAAAAATACCTCATCTCAAACAGACTTGTCAGACAGTCTAGCCTCTTTAGATTTATCTGACATTTCATTGGATAGTGAATCTGTGATGAACCAATCAGCAAGTTCCCTACAAAGTGATGCAGATTCTTGTGATTCACCAATGAAAACACCTAAAAAGAAAATAGATTGGAGTCAATTCCACACTCCTGTGCCAAGATTACATAAACCTTCTAAATCAGAATTTCTGAAAATATCAAAAGGAACGAAAATAATAATTTGCAATCCAAACAATCAGAGAAAGCAAAATGGACAACAAAAGAAATTAAGGTTATCGGATATAGGTGGTCTTGATAAACAAATAGGTTCTATTAAAGAAATGCTAGAATTACCACTGAAACAACCAGACCTACTGAAATCTTATGGTAAGTTCAAGCTTACTCCTTCTGTAACAGATTGCACAGCTTCACTGTGGGTTATAATCTAATAAGTGTTGAATTGGTGTGTGCTTATAGAAACATCTGACTCTTAGTTATATTATTATGGTGGTCTACCAGGTTGTATTTGTGTCTGTTTATAAACCCAATGCATCATTTACTCTTGATTATATTCTGTATAGTCCAGTGTTGCATTGGTGTCTGCTTAGTGCTTATAGTAACATCAGATATCACCCAAATTGTCGTTTTTTAGAAAACCAGATATCCTTAAATCTGGGTTATACATATACTCGAAATTGTGGTCCACTGTTGTTATGGTGTATTTTTATAAACACCAGACAGCACCTAACTATATTCCACATGGTAATCTACTGTTGGGCTGATTGAAGCATCACCTTACCAATTGGATTTTAGAAAAAACTCCAAAATTGTGTATAGAACTTGCCAAACTATGTCAATGTACTTGTTAGCTATTTTAGAAATACATGTTTGATATTTTCCAGGCCTATCTGCCCCTCATGGTGTATTGTTATTTGGTCCATCTGGGACAGGAAAAACTCTGCTATCACAAGCTATAGTTAATGAAATAGATATCAACACAATACATGTTACAGGACCACAAGTTTGGAGCAAGTAAGCTATTTGCTTATATCAGGGTATAAACAACTATCTATATATACATATAAACTTTTCAAGTTCTGTTTTAATATTTCTATTTCTACACCGCTCTACAATTGATGTATTGAGCACTACTTTGACGTGCAATATTTTACTATTGTAAATTTTACAGAATATAAATAATGTTTTTGAAACTGGTAAGTTCGCTGCTACAAATTTTTAGCCAAAGATGCAAATCTGTCACTCATTATACCATAACAATTCAGAATATTGTGCTGTATATTTCAGATATTTTGGTGAAACTGAGGCCAAACTGAGAAATATTTTCCAGAAAGCAAAAGAAAAGTGAGTTTTTGATAAAAGAAGAATTGATATTTAAAGCATAGTTTTAAACCCTAGTTAAGATAAACATCGTCCACTCGTTTATACAATGAAAAGGTCAGAGGAAATATAGATGATATCAAATAGATATCTAAACTGCAATCACAGTCTAAAATTTGCAAAATCAAAACATGAAAGAAATGATTGCAATATTCTGAATCTGGAGATTGTATTTCTTTGTATTTGCTCTTGTTTTTGATAATTTATGTAATGATATGATGTAGCTTGCTTATTCTAATGTTTTAAGAAAATATGTTCTTATATTTCAGTTCTCCTAGTTTGATAGTAATAGATGAATTAGATGCTTTATGTCCAAAACGTGAATCTAGTCAATCAGAATTAGAAAAGAGAGTTGTAGCTTCATTACTTACTTTGATAGACAGTATTAGTTCTGTAAGTTTCTTAATTATTCCTAACTCAGTTTTGTGGTTCCATGTTTAGAAAATGTTAATGTTAAATCTCTATACCTCTGTACTACATGTTGCTCTTGTCTAAGATTTTGGTCAAGCTGTACTAGGCCTCAGATCTTCCTTAGGAAACTATCTTGCATTGTTCATTCACAATATAGGAATACTACAAATTTCCTGCATCATACAACAAGAAAACATCCTTGAAGGATAAAAATGATGTTTTAATATTTTATTACCACTTTTGTCAATTCTTATTCAGTATTGTTGAATATTTTGTATTTTCAGTCTGAAGATAATAGTTATGTTATAGTTATAGGTATAACTAGTAAACTAGATTCTATAGACACATCACTTCGTCGACCTGGTAGATTTGATCGTGAAATAGAGATTGGCGTACCTAATGCTATAGACAGACTGGATGTAAGAGTTTACTTCCATTTTCATGCTACATTATTTGTAGAGGGTCAGTGGTTGCTGTTTGAGACTCCATGCTGTATGGCAATTTAATTTTGCAAATGGAAGTATCTTAGAGACATATAATAATAAATCTATCTTTTCATTTTTTCCACTGTATTTCCATTATTTTTGCATTGACAATTTAGAAGAGACCAAACAATACTGCTTATTGAAAGGAAATGTCTTTCTTAATTGCCCATTTGTATTTACAATAATGGAAATTTTTTGACTGCTTATGTAAGACAAGTACTGTTGTACAGCCATATTTATTTTGCAACTGGTAACATATTGTTAGATTTGTTCATGATTTATTGATAATGTTTCAGATAATAAAGAAAATGTTATGTAATGTACCACATAGTTTACTAGCAGAAGATATCACTAACTTAGCTAACACTACTCATGGTTTTGTTGGGGCTGATTTATCAGCTGTTTTTAAAGAAGGTAGGTTGAAAATATTGAAATTCGTTATTTTTCTTTTTTCAGGTTAGCTTTAATGTTAAATGAGATTTTGTATCCAAAGTATGTTTTGGTTATTTTAGAATATTAAAAATAAAACATATGAGCAGATACTGTATCAGTCAATATATCTGAACTATATTATTGTCCTGTTATTTCTAAATAATATAGTTTAAATTGTTTTCCCCTTTTTGGGAATTTGTGATATAATTTAATATATCTGAATATTTGCTGACTTTTGGTTTCTTTCTCCTGTACACGCAAATTGGGAATTAACAAGAATAGTGTTCTTTTGTATCATGCAAACAGTTGAAAACAACGTGATTTTCCGCATAATCCCTCATATGACCTTTGCCCTTCATATGCTCAACTTTTGTTTATAATTCATCCTTAAAGCTGGCATGATATGTATAAAAGAGAAGAAACAGCAATGTAAAGATATGAGAATTAATCTACACCATATACAGAAAGCTTTAACCTTGGTCAAACCCAGTGCAATGAGAGAAATACAGTTAGAGGTGCCAAAGGTAGGTTATATCAGTAAATATATTTGAAATAAATAATTAATAAAAAAGATTGACTAAGACCATTTCCAAATAAATTAATAAATAAAATAAAATAAATTTTTTTCTCAGTTCTTAAAACATCTACGATTTTCAATAATAAACAGCTACAATAATCAATTAATGCACTTCACATTGAGAAATATTTTTCTTTCTTTTTCTTTCAAAATGTCATTTTTGCCTTCCTCAAATTGCTTTATTAAATTATTCTCTTTTAAATAATGGATATCTTTGATAGCAAATCAGTCTACCACAATATGCAATTCAGGCACTGAACAATTTTCATTTTTTTTTCTCTATTTATGTCTTTTTTGTTTTGTTTTATTTTTCAAATAGATGAATTATTGTTCAAGATGTCATTTTGATTAGTTTCAAATTGGTGCTGTTGTATTAAATTATTCACTTTTAAATCAATGAATCATTGTTACAGGTATATTGGTCAGATGTGGGAGGACAGGACGACTTAAAATTGAAATTAAAACAGGCAATAGAGTGGCCATTGCAACATCCTGAAGCCTTTCTACGCTTGGGAGTTCAACCACCACGAGGCTTATTAATGTATGGACCTCCTGGATGTTCAAAAACATTGATAGCCAAGGCATTAGCTACTGAAAGTGGTTTGAATTTTATTGCTGTAAAGGTAAGAAAATAATGCACAGCCACATTAATTTTTGCACATCTGAATCTGATTCAAAATATACACACGAAGAGTCCACTTTATTTATTTATTTATATATATCCACCGGACAAAAAAACTGTGTGCTACAAGTTCAAGGATCCCTTTACCATTCAAAAGTGAGAAAAACAGCTGTCAAAATGTTCTCTCAGTGCACTCTACATGCGGGTTAGTATCAAGGTATATTCAACAAACAATTATCATGTGTTATTCCAGAGCTAATTAAGTAATGATTTATTCCAAAAACACAATTCTCAGCAAGGGTGGCATGTATATCATGGGTGACTGCTTGAAACCTTGTATAATGATATATGACACGAAATTACTTTTCAAGAAAAACACAAAAAACTATTTGTAGGCATATTTTGTTAAAATCTTTATTATTTTTTATTTCGCTGTACATGGTTTTCATTCTTTGAAAATTTAAACCTTGTATAACACTTTGAGTAATCCAACCTATCAACCAATAACTCGTATAATAGTACAGTATACAAGGTTTTTCGTTCTCATCCGCAGAAAAAGGAAGATTGGACCTTGTATATTTTTTACAAGGTTTTAAATCTGACTGTGTATATATGTGTTATTTAATTGGTTCTTTTTGGGTTTTTTACAATCAAGCTAAGAATAATAGGTTTTGATCACAAGATCCACGCTTTTATGAGCTTTCTGTACCAAAAAGTCAAATATGGCATATACGAGATTTCAAGTGATCACCCATTATATTTAATTACTTAAGTTGTGATATTCATGTTCTCTTTGACAGGGTCCAGAATTATTCAGTAAGTGGGTAGGTGAATCAGAACGAGCTGTACGAGAAGTCTTTCGTAAAGCCAGGTCGGCAGCACCCTCTATTATATTCTTTGATGAAATTGATGCTCTAGCTGTGGAGAGAGGAAGGTAATAAGAAAATTGGGTAGGGAAGAGGTGTGTACTAGGACTGTAAATTTGCTTATATACCAGTGTGGGAGTTTATATCACCCATGGTACTGATTACTGAGTGTTTCTATGGATATTTTATCAGTGTCACATCAATGACACAATTTGACAGCTGACAGTGTCATCATATTGACTAGCTGACAGTGTCATCATATTGACTAACTGACAGTGTCATCATATTGACTAGCTGACAGTGTCTCCATATTGACTAGCTGACAGTGTCATCATATTGACTAGCTGACAGTGTCATCATATTGACTAGCTGACAGTGTCATCATATTGACTAGTTGACAGTGTCATATTGACTACTTGACATTGTCATATTGACTAGCTGACAGTGCCATCATATTGACTGGCTGACAGTGTCATCATATTGACTACTTGACAGTGTCATATTGACTAGCTGACAGTGTCATCTTGACTAGTTGACAGTGTCATATTGACTAGCTGACAGTGTCATCTTGACTAGCTGACAGTGCCATCATATTGACTGGCTGACAGTGTCATCATATTGACTACTTGACAGTGTCATATTGACTAGCTGACTGTGTCATATTCACTTACATACTGTTGATTAGTGTTCTAAGATGTAACGAACCCATGCAGATATGCCATGTATGATGACACTGTCAGCAAAGTACACCATGAAAATTGCCTGAACCTAACCAGCATTAAAATTCCACTGTATGGTTGCAGGTGATTATGTAACTTTGTGATTTGATTTAGATAAGACTTATCTTATAAGAGCTAAGGAAAATATATATAACTATATCTTAAACAAAAATTTGGAAATTTCTACATGTGAATGAAATAAAACCAGTCATGATTGATAACTGGACCCAATTATATGGATAACAATTACTTTATTAAAATATTCTTTCGTCTTTATCAAGCAAATGACAGAAGAACCTTTGTCGTAACGTCTCAAGTTATTTATTAAAGTAATTGTTATTCATAAAATTATGTCCAGTTATTTATTGTCTAATTACTAAATGCCACTTAAGGAAGTTATCAGTCATGATATGTATTGTAGTTCAGGAGGGAGTAGTAATGTAGCTGACAGAGTATTAGCTCAGTTATTAACAGAAATAGATGGTGTAGAGAATTTAAAAGATGTAACTATAGTAGCTGCTACCAATAGACCAGATATGATAGACAAGGTTTGATTTCACAGTTTTAAGGGTTTTACCTGGGGCCATCTTCATCAATTCTTAAGATGGTAGTGTTTATGTATATATCTGATAAATTTAGTTTGAGTGTTTCATTCATCTGATTGGTCAGACACTAAAATTGATTTGAAATTTGGTTTTATTAACCATTCACTTTACCGTTATTAAAATCAGAAATTTATTTTGGTTAAAATCTTGTGAATCAGGGCCCCAATTAACCTTCTTGGCTGGAAGCATTTTTGTGAGAAAAGTGAAAATTTATTTGGATCAAGTTCTAGTCCTTTGAGTGCAAAAATTCCAATATTTTTACTTCCTATTATGCAATTTTTAAGATTCATGTACAGTTCATAATTGAAGAAAAATGAAAGAGAGATTTAAAATTTACATTTTCTTACTCTCATGTAAACTCAAAGTTTATTATTTAAAATCGAGTTTTTTTTTTATTTCCAGGCCTTACTACGACCTGGTAGAATAGACAGAATCTTGTATGTTCCATTACCTCCACCTGAAACAAGACAAGCTATATTCCGTATCAAATTTAAAACCATGCCAGTATCAGAAGATGTTAATATCCAGTCTCTTATTGATCAAACACAATATTACTCAGGAGCCGAGGTGAGTCAGACTATATGAAATGGGAAATCCATTCAAAGTGAAATTTGTACTGGTGGTCTGCAGTAAATCATGATAATTGTTACTGTAGCCATTTATACACATACTACCTATAAGAAGTTGGCTACATGATCAATTGATTTGGGTAGTACAAACATTTATCAGCCAAAAGAGTAAAATGATAATAAAATGTTTAAATTTTTAAAAGCTGATCATGAAATAGTATTTAGAACATCAAGAATTTGGCATAAAGTTTCAGAACTATTTATATGGACACTGTTCTATTTTATAGGTGACAGCAGTATGTCATGAGGCAGCACTAGCAGCTTTACAAGAAGACATCACTGGAAAATTTATAACACTGAAACATTTTCAACAAGCCTTGAAGTCTGTTACGCCTAGAACCAGTCAACAATCAATACAGTTTTATGAAGATTATCATAAACAGAGTGGTCTACATTCTATATGAAATAAATATTTTATTGTAAACTTGTTATACTTTTTCATCCATTAAGTTTATTTTATTTCGGGACAGCTGGATTAGGGAGCTCTGGACGTTCAGGATTCATGAAATCAACTGGACCATCAATAAAACAAGTTCAGAACGAGTTCCACATAAATAGTAGATGCAGACAGAATAAACAATGGCAGAAAAAGGAATAGAAGGGAAAATTGTGATGCGACATTATCTTTGTTCTGTACCGTTTGATTAAGGCCAGAATTGAGACAAATGAAACCTGTTCAAGCTCTACCTAGAATTATAAACTGGGCATTGCATGTTGTAGATGACAGGTTTAGACTCTCTTTATAACAGCTTGTAAAGGGGTTAACTTTCCAGGAGACTGAAAGAGCTAATTATTGTAAAGGGCCCCTGGATCAATTTTGTCGTAAATATGGGTATTCCTCAATGTAAAATAATACACTTAGAAACTAATATCGTAAGAATTTTGAGAAACCGGGGCCAGGTGGCTTATACATGTCCTACGTTGGTTATAGCCTAGTGGGCCTTTGTCATTCAACTTTCTAGTAGGAATCTAGAGGTATATGTGAGTAAAGTCATTCATTTCGACTTAAGGGGCTATGAATGAAGTTATTCTTTACTGCCAATGTGTCTTTTTTCTTAAATATCATCTGAATGTTTCTTTACCAAGTTCTATCCATATAACTTAGAATCTATTGGGTATACAGTTTACTTCACAGAGCACAATAAGTTACTTCATTTCTCTGCTTGCTGGACACTAAGGCCTGTGTAGGTAGGGCATTAGAAATTTTCACCACACAGAATGAAGCTACAGTTACAAAAGAATCAGTCACAAATATAATGTAAGAATTTAATTCCAATTTAAAGCTGATTCGATATAAACATACATAAAATTAACAAACATTTAATATCAATTAACAGGAAAGACAGGCAATAAACAAATTGGCTCAGTGTTCTAAAATCTTTCTGATAATTCATCTTTTTCACTGATAGATTTGGAAAATTTGTATATATAATATCCCACACATACATCTGTGATTCTCAAACTAAAAGGGGGTATAGACATACATATATTTGATTTTTCAGAGCTATGAAAGAGCTCAATTTCAGCATGCAATGACATTGTTCAGGTTAAATGTCTAGGACAAATTAAAAAATATCTACCATAAAAGTTAAGACTTAACATTCTCAAAGGTTGTTTAGAATAATATAGGATAAATTGTTATATCTGTATGTGAGGTTTAATAAGCTTCTTCAAAAAATGAGCTAGTATTAAGGCAAATAGTTACATGATTTTAAACTGATATATGAAAAAAAAAAGTTCAACTCTTAGATGGCCATGCTTACAAAGAGAGATCTCTGAGAATTTGTCTGTCAAAAGATTATAACAGTGACAGTATCATTTCACTCTCTCAAAGAGAATTCCTTAAACATGAGATAGTCTTTAAGTTTGGAAGGCAACGGTAAATGCTCAATATTTTTATCAATACTGATAGGCAAAGATGTTCTGATAGTTATTCGGCAGTGATCTTTCAAAGATCGCAATGGACATAATAATGTTTTTATCCAAGGTTCAATTTTGTGATAACTACTGCACATAGACATTTGATGCACTTTTGGCGTTAGTGGTCCAGATGCGGGTTGGAAACCTGCAGAAATTAATAGTTTCCATGACATTAATTCTTTACTGTATAAGTTCACCACTTCAGGATTTTCTAGGATTGACTTTGAAAGAGTCACTGACACCAGCTCAGTCATCTCTTCCTCAGTAATGTGAGCACCATAAGATAGCAACAGTTTTAATTTCTCCACAGAGTTGTGAACGTACGCGAATATCACAGGCTTGTGTCGTTTCCATCCACCGCCACGGTTCACGTCTGCACCGTATTTTAATAAAAGTTTGACCACGTCTGTATTCACGCTAGCAGACGAACACGCTAGTCCCAGTGGCGTTCTCTGATGATCATCCAACATGTTAATATCCATACCAAGTTCTAACAATTCTATGACTAGCTCATTAAATCCAAATTGCACTGCGGCTGGCAGAAACGTGGCTTGTTTAGGATCGGCACCGGCTTGTAGCAAATGTTTTGTAATTCTCACTGGAGGAAAGTTATCAGGAATGACATGACCAGCTGGAGAATCACGTCCATTCCAGAAAAACCAAAATTCTGCGTTACGGCATGAAAGTTGCAGCGGAGACTCTCCGCTTACTGATTGGATATTTACAGAGCAGCCATATTTGATTAATCGAGTAACAGCTTTGATGTCGTCATTATCACATGCTAGGAATATCGGCGTGCAACCAATATTGTCAGCTAAATCCACATTAGCACCAGATTCCACTAAAATATCAATTATTTCCAATAATTCGGAATAGGTGTTGTTTGAATTATCTGAGCGCTGATCATTGGCACGGCAACAGTAATGCAACGGACATTTCCCATCAGCCCCTAGGATGTTGACGTCAGCACCATATTGAATTAACAGACGAATAATATCAGGGTTTAATTTTGAGCATGCGATATTTAGTGGGAAGATACCCTCCTCCAATTCTTGATTGACACAGGATTTTGCGGAGCTGTTCAATAACAACTGAACCAGCTCCAAATCTTCGTTTGTTATGGCATCACACAGATTTTTCAAGTCTTCATTCTCTTCGTTTGGTCCAGTCATTTTGTGAGTTTGTTCCAAATCTAACTACATCTCACTGAAAAAAATAAAATAATGGTAAGAAAAGGGCTTTATTTTTTTTTTCTTAAACAGTAATATAGCTCTCTTAAGAGAAATGTTATGTTAGCATTCATCACCAATACAAGGTTTCTTAATGTTTTTTAACACAGCATCAGACTGCAAACTTTTCAAACATAATTAGCGCATATAAATGTACAGACTTGAAAGGATAGGGATCTGATACTAAGAGAGGAAGATTTAAAATTTAAATACCTGTATTTACATAACTAGGCCTAGGCCTACTTTACTAAAATCACATTTTACAAATGATAACTCTTCCAGTGGGTTGCATTTTCATCAACCCAAGGCAATCTTAGACTCTCATTAGTAGTACTAATTTGCCGTTTCAAATCATATGAAAATGACTGGCAAAATCCGTTTTTGTTATAAAAACTGACAAAATACTATGCCTTTAGTAAGGCTTTGAATTGCAAAGCTTTCTTCACTTATTTCAAAGCAGTGAGGTTCCTTTATATTGCAAATCTTGAATTACCCTCAATAATACACATTAAGATCCATAATCAAATAGAATGCACACTTACAGAATGTGTAAAAGTCAAAATGGAAGCTCTAAAGTCGACTTTTGGCCTTCAGATCTGCATTCTCTGTTCATTTTCATGTCACTCTCAAATCAGCTGATTGATTCGACTCCATTTTCAACGACCTTGAGGTCGAAGGCAATATTTGATTAGTTTCAACCGTTAAACAATACTGGATGTTCTAATCTACATAATTATCATCATCACTACATAAGACTTGATAATCAAGAACTATTTACCGGTTGAAATAAAGCAAACTTGACCTGTCCTATTTCTGACTGACAACAATGTGCATAAATAAATTTTAATTTTTTTTTAAAACCTTTTCACTCCAGAATTCTCCCAAAATTCGACGCACTACTCTCTGGAATGGAACTGACATATATTCAGATAAGAGTTCCTATTACAATCAGGCTGCCAATTCTAAGGAAGGCAATGTTTATGCACTGACAACACGGTCAAGAAGCTATCATGCTACCAACACATGGCAGTCCAAACTCCGTCTGTTAGTAACTTGTGTGACCGAATTCTGTTATGTAAATTAAAGGGGCGGTCTGATTTTTTTTAAATTAATTAGGAAAATTGTTTTCGAAATAGCTATAGACCGAAGTCAAGAGAAATGTGCCCCTTACTTTCTGTTAATTTTTAGAACTAAAAAAAACTACGTTATTTAAAAGGTTTTTTTCGGCAAAACCTCATTTTTTAATCATCCCTTTAAAACAAATTCAGTTTGATCAAACAGGCACATTGAAGTAATTAACATATTTTAGTAATTTTTTCACATGCAATTTCCATTGTGATAATGAAAATTTTGCATAGACTACTCCTTTAAACCACAAAACTGTTAACCAGAGAACTGCCAGTATACAGTTCTATGTTTAAACTTACAAACTTTGTAAGGGTTGCCTTTGGGTAATAACGTTCTGTTATAAGGCTATAGCGGCCTTGAGTTATATCGCTCTGATATATAAGGCCGGGCTAGTTCAGGGGGTAAGCGAGCTCAGTTGTTATATAAAAAAAAACGATGTTCTCAGTTGATAACTTTAATAATAAAACCCTTTAATAATAATATGATACAATTAGATATATAATACAATAATAAAATACTATATCTTAATATGTTAAACTTAATATGCAATGAGGGAAACTTATGCCAGGGACTAGATGAAATAAGATTAAATATATAAAAGTAAAACTAACCCAAAGATGGGGTTTTATATAAAGCTGTTATATGGAAAACTATATCTGTCTATAACTAAATCTGTGAATGTAATTATAATTAAAAGGTAATTATAAAACTTAGGAATTAAATAACAGACTATGAACATATTGAACACAAAGGATCCCAAAGCATAAAAATTCAAGATGGCTGCTGTTGCTTAAAATACCATGGTTACATTTATACACCTCTCATACAAAATATAGTTTCCCAGAAAGACAATTACCCAATAAAATACCAAAACACACATACATGTGAAGTTATCAGAAGACAATAACTGGTGATGAAAAAGAATAAAGAAGTAGATATTCAGTATTTCAATGAGGTTGAAATATACTTCCTTCTTCTTTAAAGACTTAGGTAAAAGTAAAGTTTCTGACTGGACAGGTGATGAAACTCACTAAAAACTCACCTAGTTGGCCAATGACAGAAGGTGACAAGGTCCAGTGATATCAGTTAAGTTAAAGAGACTAAGAGAGGGCAATAATTAGTTAATAGTATAAGGCCAGTGTAATGTAATTAGGTGTTTATAAAAACAGTAGTGGTGTATTTAGAGAAGATAACAAATAAATAAAACAACCAAGTTTCTTTAAAAATACACCCTATCACAATATATTGGCCCTGAGTAATAACTCTCTGATATAATGCTATATCGGCCCTGGATAATAACGCTCTGATATGAGGCTATATCGGCCCTGGGTAATAATGCTCTTATATGATACTATATCGGCCCTGGATAATAACGCTCTGATATAAGGCTATATCGGCCCGATTTCAATCAAATTATCATTACATTTAATTTAGAAATAAATTGAGCGTTGGTATTCAAGCCACTGTCAGTGACGATTACCTTGTCCTCCAGCATGACCATTTAACTATTGTACAGTTTGTCACCCCTCTTCATTAGATCTTGAAAACTAGGACCGCATTCATGGTGCAAAAAAGTAGGACGTAAAACTCCGTTCGTTTCATTCAACTAGAGCGTAAAGTTCCATTCTATTTAAAATCCCAGTAATAGAACTTTTGTTTTTATATAAATTATATACTTACCTCCCTTTGATGTTGAACTTCGTATTTGTACGATACGTCTGTGCGAATCGTCAATGCTCTTATTCGCTTATTTTCACGAAGTTTTAGTACGCGTAGACGATAATCACAATCGCCATTTTCCTGTCAAATGACAAACTGGTGTAAATTTTTATCAACGAATTAAAACGGTTTGAAGCTCGGCTTCAACAAGATTCTCCTTTAAAATGGAGCACAGTTCAGTTAGATATGAAGTGGTAAGTTAAACAAAACATCTATCAATGTATTTAATGGCCAAATTTGCCGGTAATATTGCAAGAATTTTACGAACAAAATCGCAATCTTGTCAACAATTACAAATCATAAACAAATAAATTAAAATATCACAATATTATATTGTCATCAACGGTCACAGTCAAAGTCGAATCCTGTGATACAAATATTGGTTTGATGTCTCAGACACAGAATAAAATAGATGGCTAACACTAATTAAAAAGCAAACAAATAACCTCTACCTTTTCTGTCATCATTTTCAAGAATTGAAATCACTTCCCAATTTTTCATGCCATTTCAGTTGAGAGAAGAAGAACAAGATGTACCTGCGCAACCTGTTGCTATGGCAATGGTAGTCCCACCCCCTCCCCCGTACGCACCAGTCAACCCTGTACAAACGGGTACGGATTTTTCTTCTTTAAGCAATGTCAAAATTGGATGGGCAACTTGACCTGGCTGTGCATTCTTGTACAGGAAACAACGACCAGGAAAACTGAAATAATTGACGAAAACGTGAATTTCTTACTTATATGATTGACATTCTAACTTCAATTTGTCTAAAAACGATATTTCTGTTTTGATTAATCACTACATAGTTAACGTACGGTACTATTTTGAATGTGAAACGCTTGTTATTTCTGTAAGATATAATTTCCTTTTCTAGAAAATACAGCAATGTTTCAAGGACCAAAGTTACCAACCTATGATGATGCTACCAATCTCCCGTCATATGACGAGGCTGAACGCAGTAAAATAGAAGAATTACAAAGACTTCATGATGAGGAATCACAAATAGAGGACGGCCCTTCTCAGGTATTTATTATAAAAAAAAGATAATAAAAATGTTTCCATATGGACGTCTGACTGAAAATTCGAATGCAAATCGTTGCTGCCAGTGTCTCTGATACACATAAAAAGTTTAGAAAACAGGGTTTGTTATCAGACTCAGTGAGATAAAGAATGGAATATATTATATTGTTTATATCTTTGAAATCTATGTACATGCCATTTCTGCAACATAAAATTCCAAAAGTAAAAGAGAATATTGGCACTCAGAGATTATCTGTTATTACTCTACGTAAAATGTTATATATTTCAGCTTCGTCTTATTACACTTTAAATACTATATAACATGTCTTTTACAGTCTGCAAGCAATGCTGAAAGATTGACAGGATTGGCTATTGGTACAGATGGGATGTTTATCTGTACTTTTGTTGGTAAGTTATTGTTTGATCAGACAAACTAAAGAACAATTTAATTTATCAAGTAAGAGCTTATACTACCAGCAGTGGTTGGGGCGAGTGGTTGGGTTAGCCTTTTTATATTGCCCACATCTCTCTATGTTGACGTATATTGTCGGCACCCCTGTCCATCCGTTGGTCTGTCCGTCCGTCAACATTTGCTTGTAAACGCTCTAAAAACTTTTTTGATGGAATGAAATGAAATTTGATATGTGTATACTTATTTTTGAAACGAAGATCAATTTCGAATTTGAGCTAATTTCAACCGTTAGAAGCAGAGTTATTGCCCTTATTGCCTTATTTACCATCCGCATGCTGTGGTGGGCGTATATGCCTGTGGTCCACTATTTGAGAACTATATAGCGGGCAGACTGACTTAATAGAGGGACAACTGTGAGGTTTAAGATGCTTATGGAGGTATGAGGGGGAGGGGGTTCTCCCGCAGAAAAGTAGAATATAAAATGTTAATCCAAATGTATATGCCAAAGACGAGTATATATTCAGATATGAGCAGTATGCAATATCACATATTAAAATGTACTGGTATATCATTAATAACTGTTTTTCTCAAAGCTGTGGTAAAATTGTCCAGCTTATTTCCGAAATCTTCAATTGTTGTTCTTGCTTGCTTTGGACTTGTGAATTTTAGGAAAGTTTTGAAAACGTTTCAAATTCCGATGTTGTTATAGCTCTAGATATTAAGTTTTATTCTTTTGTTTTATTTTCAGTTGCATTTTTATTCAACTGGGTTGGATTCCTCTTGTCTCTGTGTATATCAAATACAGTTGCAGGACGGTGTGGGGCGTTATCTGGATTAGGTTTATCTATTGTTAAATGGGTGGCCATAGTTAAGGTAAGAATAACAGGCCAAACATTGCATCAGTCACACAGAATTAAAAAAATTTAAATGATAATGTACACTTGAACTAGTATATCGATTCATTTGAATCCTATATAATCCTCAATGATATTAAGGGTAGAAATCACACTTAATAACAAAACGAAATTTCACATGGTATGCTTATATTTATTGAACACAATGTTTCAACAACTTACATTATTGTCATCAGGTATATACTAGTCATACATAGTCATTACCAGTGAAATAATTTCACTTGAGAGGCATGTAAATATTGTATACAAAGCAACAAAGGAAAAGTAAACCATTGAGTTATCTCAATGCTAGCTTTTGAGAATTTTGATTTCAAATCTGAACCATTAACCAGTCCATCAAGATATTTTAAGATGTCCCTGGTCTGACATTAAAAGGGGTTATGTTTTGTATTTTTAGCACAATAATTGGGCTGTTGATTTTGCTGGCGGAGATTCCTGGTTATGGTGGATGCTGGTTGTTTGTGGTAAGATTATTATTTGTACAATTTTTACTGTGATAGTTAATCCTTTGGTGGAAGATTGTTCATTCAGCTATGGCCAAATGATTTTGACATTTTGATATTTGGAGAAACCAGACAAGAAATTCAATATCAAATGTGAACTTTGATTTCAACTTTCTTTGTTTGTCTGGTCCATCAAAATATCATTTTTAACCTGAGATTAAGCTCTTGAGCCTACTTGAATTTGAGCTTAACTACAATTAGAACTATCTTGGGTGCCAGTGGTTGTGTCATCTTGAGATTTAGCTTTAAGTACATATATCCTAGCCCTTCAATACTCAACATGGAACTGAGATTGTACTTTTTTACTATTTTGAGTAATGTCCAAGTGCTTTATTTGTTTATTCAAAGCTCACTCAACACCCAAATAGCAAATAAATTTAATTAGTATTCTCATTGTCTTTTATTTTGAAAATTTCTATGTTATATTTGCAGGGTTTTTGTTATTTATCCGAGGCTCAGTACAATATGTACGAATTAAATATGAAATGAACCGACTTACTGGTCAACTTCGTGAATATAGATTGATATAATCACATCATTTTACTGAACAAAAAATACAGTTAAAAGAAAGAAAATAACGAAAACAGAAGAAATTTTTAATTTATATACATGTACTTGTATTTTGGGGCCTATTTCACAATAACTTATTTAAGATAGTTTTAATGCTGCATATTTCATTTTGAATTTAGTTTTATGAGCGAATTAGATAAGAATTTCAAAGCTTATCTTGGTTAACTTTCATCTAGTTGTTAGAGGCTAATAAAAATCAGCAAATTTCAGAACAAATAAGTAGGAACTTGTTTTTTATTGTATGTCTAATTTTCAACATTTAATAATTTCAAAACACTATTTTGAATTTGTCGTTGAATCTACCATTGTATTTCAATAATGTGTACTTGTACAGAAACACAGTAGAACAACCTTCTTTCGTTACACAATATGGTGCATAAGAAAACAACAGTGTAGTTTATTCTACCATGGATTGTATTTGCATAACCTAGCCTGAAGTTATGTGAAAATAGTATTTTTGGTTACATTTTACAATAGAACAGAGATTATATCAATCAATACTTACTTTATGTGTACAAGATTTAATGTTGTAATATATTTTATGTCCTTAATAACTAATGTGGCTGTGATGAATGGGGGTGGAAGATTTATTGATGGGGGTAAGGGGATTTATTGATGGGGGCATGGGGATTTATTAATAGGGATGGAAGATTTATTGATTAGGGGGAAGGGGATCTTGTGATTGGGGGTAAGAAATTTATTGATGGGGTAGGGATTTATTGATGTGTTGGGAGTGGTCAGAGCTTGGTTTGTTATTTTTAGAGGTAGTTTTCAGATGTGTTCTTACTTTTTTGTTTCTTTCTTGGGGCATTTTTTTTTTTTTGTTGAATTTTAATATCGTTAGGTAGTATTGCCAAGTAAGTTTTAAGTGAATGATTTGTAAAAAATAAGACAGTTATTGAAAAAGTTATAACCATGAAGTCCCACTCTGTAAATGCAGTGATTGTTTGGATTGTACTAGAAAATACAGCCAATCAGGCCTCAACAAAAATCTAGATACAATTAGCCTTGCCTTTTTGTCAAATGCTCTGATTGGCTGTATTCTCTAGCATACAATCCAATCAATTCAATGCATTCTGTAATTCAAAAAAGGCAGCCATTGAAGTCAAGGTATAAGTTTGTCAAGGTCAAGGTCGTAATAACCTGACATTGTGAAGATGTTTCAGTGGTATCTGAGGCTTGTCTGGATCAGTTGTCAGAGCTAAGGTTACAGTGATTCTCCTGAAAAGGATTGAAAAATACTAAAATTCATTCTTAAACTATGTTGTACATTTTCTTAGCTACTAATAAAAATAAATGATAACCATTGAATTGGTACTTTCCTTTAGACCTTTATTAAAGTTGCAGTCTGTGCCAATTGACAGGGTATATTTAGAAAAATCTATATCATAGTCAAAATAAATAATTGTATGTATATCCATTGATGACAAAAGATAAGGCATGTTGAAGAGACACTTATTACTAGTAATATTTCTTCTATTGACTTAAATAAAGAAATCAAAACTGAGATAAATCAATTTTGAAGAATAAATGATAGTTAAAAAAAAGATTAACACCAGGCAACAGATTGAACAACAATTCCTGAATTGTGCTCACTCATATGAACCAATTTGTTCTGAGTTTTTATAAATGGAAATACTATTGCATTCTAAGAGAAAGTGGACTTCTTTATCCTGAACCCTGGTGGACCTTAAAGCACCAGTGGCCAGTGTCCCGAGCTCGGGGGTAGGGAGCAGACTGACACAATAGTCAATGGGGACCACTGTCGAAGTGTGGCACCTCCTCGGAGGCGTCATTAGCCGTATTTACACTACCATAAAAACTGGTCCGCTTGATGTAAACCGTACTCATGCAGACTCGGCCCAGGTACTTTGTATAACGTGGCTAAATTCTCTAGCCTCTTGTGGAGCGTCTGAAAGCACACGAACGGTAATATGGAAATGTTGAGGGTTGTTGTCGCAGTGACCATTACACATTAGCTTAAAGGATATAACTGCCATGTATTACACTCTGTTTTACTCCACCATCTAAATGACTAACACCGTCTTCCATAGCTTTGCTGTTCTAAGAAAAGACACAAAACTTCTATTCATTTTATTTATTATACATGTATTTAATGTCATTGTTCGTGTATATAAAATGTACGTCAAGACAAAATACCAAATCAATCATAAAATAATACGTAGATAATCGATCATTTCAACATTAAAATTGCGACTTAGATCTACCAAAATATTGATCTCTGACACTAAAGACAGACATTTTTGATCGAGTAAGCCAAAGAATTGTGACAGTTTTTTTTTACATTTTTCTGATCTACCATGTTCTTGCACACACTAGCGCCTTTCTCATAAAGCAACTTAAACAGCAAATATACACAAAAGGGTATTCACAAGGTCTATCGCTGCTGATCGAGACAATATAATGTTGGCCAGTTGTGCCCGAGATCATTTATTGCGACAACTTCAAAGCCGGTAGGTCCAGATTGGGTTATGAGAAGCGACTCTTTGTCGAATACAGATCATCAACTAATTCATTTTAGACACAAGAGGCACAGTTCAATTATTCTAAGGTAAGACAAAAATAATTTAGGCACATTAATTGCTATCAATGGTCAAATGTGAGAAGTTTTTTTTAAAAGCGAGTCTGTTGTTCTTTTGATGGCTCCACAAGCTGTGCTGGATCTCTAGATAGGCTTATTTACGGAGCCCCTTAGGCGCAATTATCCATACTTTTATCAAATATTTCGTTTAAACGAAATAAGTTATTCGATTAAACGAAATAAGTTATTCGATTAAACGAAATAACTAATTCGTTTAAACGAAATAACTAATTCGTTTAAACGAAATAACTAATTCGTTAAAACGAAATAACTAATCCGTTTAAACGAAATAACGTAATATATTTCGTTTAAACGAAATAACGTAATATATTTCGTTTAAACGAAATAACTAATCCGTTTAAACGAAATGATTTTTCGTTTAAACGAAATGATTTTTCGTTTAAACGAAATATATGATATTATTTAGTTTAAACAAATTAATTATTTCGTTCAAACGAATTAATTATTTCGTTAAAACGAAATATTTTATAAAAGTATGGAAAATTGCGCCTCAGGGGCTCCGTAATAAGAAGTATCATTTAACAGTTTATAGCAGAAGACATGGGCGCTCTTTCAAACTCTTAAGGTTAGTCCACACGAGCAAGTTTTCGTTGACAATTTTTCCTTGACAAGGAAAACTTGCTCGAAATCCACTGGTTGAACAAGCCAAAATTTCACTTGTTGGAAAACTGTGCATGCGATTTGCTGACCCTTAATGACCCAGCAATGAAGAATTGCTCGTGTAAACGCACCAGCAAGGAAAACTTGCCACACTATAAACGAAAATGCCGAAGTCGTCACTATAAACTAAAAATAACAACGGCCATTTTGTTGTGATTTTCACTAGGGTCGCCAGATGGCAGCACTCCCCAACAAAAATTGTTGGGTGCGTCCACACGAGACGAAGTGACAAATCCTTGCTCAAACATTGAACAATTTTCCTTGTCAATGAAAACTTGCTCGTGTGGACTAAGCTTTATTAATATTTACATATTTTAGGTTTTAAAATGAACAGAAGTATGATTAGAGTTGTAGTTTTACTGGTAGTTTGTGGTATGCCTTATCTAGCTGAGACCGCTCCACACAAAACCACCACACCTGAATACTCGTTGAAGAATTTCTCATCTCGTCTGGAAGAAGCCAACATCCAATTTCTGGCATTACATCAACATATTGCAGAAATGGATAAACTTCTTAAAGATTTCATACGGCATCTGAAACCAACGACGTCTCAATCTCCCGTTGAATCCATTCCGGCATATCCGACAGAAGGTCCGTTGATTGCAATAGCTTAGAAGAACTTGGTTCATATTAGAGAAAGGATTTAGATACCAGTAGTATAAGACATTACTAATATACGGAAGATACTCTCCTAGAAGAATTGAATTATAAAAGATGCTGCTTTCGGTAGTTTTCAAAAAGGACTTCGTATCGCCTAATAATATATGACAAGAAACTTTTTATCAGCAAAGATGAAAACGATTTGTGAAAAAAATGAGAAACTATCAATCATTATATTTCTGGTTATGTGGTTCTCACATCGAAACGTTGAAAGCAATAATTAATATTCTAGAAATATTTATCTGTAAAATTGTCTTATTTATCTATAAATTGTACCTTTGATATTCCATTGAATGATGATTTGTGTAATGTTGCAGGATTTGGTTATACAATACATTTTGTAATATAAAAATATTATTTTGAGCCATTTAGATTAGATTAGTTAAAATCAAATTCCTATAACGATCTAGTTGTGTTTTATCTGGATTATTTCCGCTTACTATATACGCTGGGAATTGGCTTTAGATGAGAGCGGACGTATAGACCACGTCATGGACTTTTACTATATACGTATTCACAGTCCACCAGCAGTCCATGATGATTTTGTGCAGGTTTCGTTTTCAACGCACAGTAAGTTCAAAATTTGACCATAAATCTTGTCTACGCAGTGTAGATAGTCTTACTATAGACAAATCGTTGGGGTCAAAGTCGACGGTGGCGTTTGCGAATTTGACTAGGAGCGGACGGTAACTTGTCTATCAACCCAGTAAATGGGCATTCCTCGTGGGTGTTACATGTAAAGAGTTATTTAGATGAGCGATCATTTTAACATTCAGACGTTGATAATTCTGATCACACGTGGATTTGAGAGCTAAGATTTTGAAGGTGAGCTATGGATACCGATTAGCTTAGCTAAAAAAAAATCGCGTTTCTGATACCAAGGTATGATTGGTTAAGCGGATTGCGATTCTGTCCCTTTAAGTCTTAAAATGTCAAATGATTTACATCAAGTCAAAATATAGAGTCTAGAAATAATACGAAATGTGACAGATTTATCATTTTTCTTGCACCATGTTCCGACAACTATAAGACTTGTAACATTCGAAACACTCTAGCCACGTTCAGAGAAGAAACGCGATTAGCATTCTGTTAACCGTCTGTCATTGTACATGTTTATGCTTGCTGAATTTATCGGGCACAGAAATAAAATACAAACAGCCAAACGTGAAAGTCACCATAGGCCCAACTTGACGGAGTTTTTCCGAACGATTTACAGACACCTGATTCTGGTACAAAAAAATGAATTTTAATATATTAAACAATACCTCTGAAATGATAATATTCATTTCAACAAAGGATATTAGTTTTCCCTTTTTGGAATAGCTGGTCTCGTGGATAGATTAGTGATTTCTCATTGCAGTTTCTTTCATGGAACGTTTTCGAGGCGATCTTCATTGCGTTTGCCGCCTTGATATTCACCATTATTGGAGATAACGTATGATTAAAAAAACACGAGTTGCGATTGTATATTGAAAGCAGTAAATTTCAATTTTGAAAAAAAAGATGACAGAAATATTGTAAAATGTAGAAAATATTTTGAAAATCAACAACGGATATTTGGGATACAGGTAAGTAAGGATTTTCTTATCAAAGTCAGATTCGATTTCTGATTAAGCATGCCGGGAGGATGACTTCTACTCGGATTAAACTGTAAAAGGAGATGTTTCGTGTTATTCAGTGTATGACTCTTTGTCAACCGTGATCTGATGCAACATTTGTTCTGGGTTAATAATTTTTTCAGCCAGTCAGATAGGCCGACTCTGATCAATAAAAGGTTTACAAAATACATGTCACATCCCCTTCTCATAATCAAGAACTCTATATGAGCAATATTTAGTGATGCGAATATCGACTAGCTGCATCAATACCTGTTACATATTTTATGTTTTTATTTTTAGATTCCAATTGGAAAAAACCTTTTACACGTCTTTACTTATTAATCGAAATAAAATTTGTTTGTTTTTACAAAGAACATTTCCACAAAAATAATATTTACCTTTTCATTTCAGACAAAAATATCAATGACTCGCTTTGGAATTATTCTGATATTGGTAACCTTGGCAACATGTTTCCAACCGACTCTGTCTTTAGTTGAGAGGCTGAAATCCTTAGAACGGTTGTCACAAGTCAGTTCTGATTTCTTTCTGAATAAAGTTAAAGTGGGAGGCTTGAGAGAACGAATGGATCGAGATGCTCAAATGAGACTCCAGCAAGCAAATGGGACAACAAATCGCACGCTGATCACCAGCAGGGCTTTTGAAATCCTGCCACAACCTGGAAACGATTTGATCAGCAAACAGTCTTCCAACCCGTTTATAAATACGGATCTGGCGTCGATGTTCAGTCGTCCCAAAAATGGTGAAAAGATCCCTCCCCCGCCGAGAAGGAAAACAACCTACATGCGACCTGAAATAAGCAAAGACATCCTTTCCATTTTTAATAGACCTGCTCCGAGAAAGAGTGACAATGAAGAGAGCATGAATTCAGGATTTGGGATGCCGAGACCCGTAGTGGAGAAGAAGATTGAACAGACATCCGTTGCATCAAAAATAGCAAAACCAGCAACCTTGGCAGGTCCATTATCAATTTATAACTTGCCGATTGTTTCTAGACCGGTGGATCAAATCCCAGCTTACGATAACGAAGTGGAGACAAAGCAGAACATGCAATCGCAAACAACTGTAAATGTTAAAAGCACCGACCCTGCGCCTCCGACAACGGCTAAAGTCGTATCCATTGAGAACTTAATTTCTAAACAAGACGAATTATTTGGACTGATCTTACAATATCATACAGAAGTGAATAAACTCATCAAAGATATTTTAGCAAAACTTGACGCCAAGGGACCATGATGAAACTGGATAACATTCATACGAAAACTTTTCTATTGTACATATTTGTTCTAATTCATATAGCTATTGAACGAGCTGAAGTTGAAAGTTAATATGTTAATGAATATTCAGTAAATCAATGAATATTTATAGCATTGCACTTCATGTATTCGCTCATTTGTTCATTTAAGGAACCGACATTTAAAGGAATACTACGTCTTAGAATGAACATAAAATTTAAGAATTTTAAACTAAGAGCATATTCATCAGCAGATATACCTGGTGTCATAAAAAACATAACAGGATCCTTATATAATCCGATAAATCCAAAAAACCAATTAATTATCCACAAATATACAATTAACTATTGAAAAATGATTAAGCGTTTTTCAATAATTACTTAGTTTTGTGAATTTTCCAATTTTCCAGGGATTCTGTTGCAACTTTATGACACCAGGTAAGTCACTGATGAATATATACGCATATTGACTATTCTTGAGAACTTGTTCACTCTAAGACCGGTATCACTTTAAGAACTCAATGGTAGGAAATATAAAACTTGGAGACCCAGACCATCTTCCATTTTTTGGTGAATTTTCTGAGAATTGTTAAAGTATATAAGAAAAATAAAAAGTTTGAAAATTGTTATCAATAGCACTAGTATCTATTTAGAAAAAAAAAACAAAACAAAAAATTGATTGTTTTTGATAAATTGAGATGTATTTGTGACATCTAAAGCCTGCATAATACAATAACAATAAAACATAGCTCTAGGGCATCATATTTACACTGTCTAAATATCCAGATTACGTAGGAAGGCAAATATATTAATATTTTATCTTTGAAACGTCTGGGAGAGAAGTGTGTGTTTATTCAATCTAAACTTTAGAATTAAATGAGGCTGATATTCAAATTTACTTTAAAAAATCAGCAAAATTTGATTATCTAAGCAATATGCAAAGTTCATAGTCCCTAAATTTCTTTTCCCTGTTACACATATCACACTGATAGTCATTCATCTTCACAAGCCTAATGACAGGATTATATTCTTCCCAATACAATCCTTGACTTGTGAAAATGATATCCATTGCCAAAATACAACACATCAATAACCATTCAACATCTTCCCAAATACAAGAATGAACTGACATTTTCTAACACAACCAATCCCATGATATGTGAAGATGATATTCCTTGCATATACAGAAATACAACAACCTAAAAAGTATTTAACATCTTCCCAAGGACAAGAAAATAGTCGTGTGAAGATGATATTCCCAGAGTATAACACAGAAATTAAACAATATACAAACTATTCAATATCTTCCAGCACATAATTATCAATTGTGCCTAGATCTTTGAGGCTGATATTCATGCAATCTTATTACAATTTTAGTTCTTTTTCATATTCATGTCTGCATTCTAGTCTAATAAGTTCTTTACCACAGTCCTGTTCTAATGATGTTATTCTTAACCAATCAGAAATCAGAAAAAAAAGAAATAAAAGAGCAATCTAACTTTAACTTTAATTAGAGTGATATTCATGGTACAAACACATTATATTTTATACATCATCTTCACACACACAGGAATTCTAACAACATGGCTTGTGAGGATGATATTACTTTCATTTTTTCATTAACAAGAATCAATGGTCTATTTCAATGGTAAACATCGGATTTTACGTTCTTCTTTATTTGGTTCCAAACCATAAACAGCTCTCTCCCTTTGAATTTGACGTTGATTGCGATTTTTATACAAAAAAAACTGTTTCAATTTATAGGGTCGCATTTTATGATAAAAGGGCTCAACGATTCGTTTCTTTAACGGCACTTTTCCATCAAAGTACAGGTTAGCGAATATCAAATCAGTGCTTTTTGGCTTGTCTTCCTTCTTAACGGACGGTCTGTTCTGAGGTCTGGCAACAATAGTTGGAACTCCTCTTCGAATCTCAACAACATTCAATCCCATTCTTTCAGCTAGTTGTTGATGGGTTTCCTAAAATGAACAGACAAAGAAAAAGGTCAAAGAAAAAAAGGAAATTTAATTTTGCTGCATGTATTGAAATGAAAATTAGTCTCACTTTTCTGCAACTGTTTTGGCTTATGTGCAACACCATGCAGTGTGAAATGAGCAAACCTTGCCTGGACAGAGTCATTAGCCTATTCTTTCAGTCTTCTGCTAAAGCATTCCAATTAGGATCAAGATGGCAATTTTGTACTTGTAGTATCGCATAAAAAATATCCAAATAAAAAAATTAGAGCTGTATTTCTATTAAAAACGCATTTTACGTTTTCATAAAATATTGACAAATATTCAAAGAATAACAACCTATTTATAAAAAAAAACACATTCATATCATATATCATTGACTCTTAACAGATACCTGATAAACACAATATTAATGTTTCTGCATTCTTAAATAGTCAATATTTCCTCAATGCACAGTGAATAGCCCAAAAAGACTTCAAAGCACCTTACAAATAGATATCTCACTTTTATAATTTCTAGTTTTCTTACCTGCTTGATCAATCCATTAAAAAAAGCTTTAGTTATATTTTGTATGTTCCTAGTGGAGCCCTCAGTTCTAGTTCGTAAATCTGTGATACCAATTAACTGGCATAAAGTTTTAATACAACGATGGGCTTTCACTCCAGAACCTGTTGTAAATAAATGGCGAGAGGTTAAAGCATGATTGCAAGGCGCAGTAAAATACACCTACACTTCAGACTTTCAATGAACGATGAAATTTTGATGAAGATAGCTTGCCAAGCAAGGTAACATACGCTCGCTGGCATGTCTCATGTCTTAAACCTTTTAAGATATTTTCATAAGTCAAGGGTAATAACTCAAACACCCTTCAATGAAAAATTGTCAAATTTGAACTTGACCAAAATCTCATAAACAACATCAATTTGAATGGTGATGCCAAGAAATACTGAAATTCAACATTAAAGATAAATTTTTAACTTTTACAATAACATAACCTGTATATATAGCCATTTAATAGCGAGGATAGGTGATAAAGTGGTCAAATTCAATATGCGGTCAGCTTCCGAATACACTGGTTGAGGACAGGTTTCAGGTCAGGTATATTAGCTTTAGTCCTAAAATAAAGATGTCCTTACCTTCTGCCGCTTTATGAACAAAGATCTGTGATTTATTTACTTGACAGTGGAAATTATGATAAACTGAAAATAGAACACAAGAAAAATAGAAATGAAATGAGCTTTTCCCCTTATTTTTCTTCGTATAACATGCATATTGGCCTACGAAAATATGCGTTAACGTTTATTCAAAATTTGCAGCCAAAAGTACACTTTGCTTCTTTTTAGCCCATTCTTAAATAAAATGAAATGAATGGAGTTATATGTCCTACTTTTCTGCACCATGTGGGCTAATGAAGACGGGCAACACCATGCAGGGTGCAGTGAGGAAAATTTTGCCAGGACAGCGTTTTTTCCATGTCAGCCCCTCGTACCTGCATCACTGACAGGGGGGAACCGGGTTGAAAAATCCAAAGGTATTATCTCGACCTATGCCGAGATTGAACCCTGGACCTTCAGGTTAGTGAGCAAGCGTCTAACTCACTGAGCCACTGCGGCTCCCCAGCCCATTCTTAGACAGGGGGGTTGGTACATGGAACACCTGAGACAGGGGCATTAAACCAGGGATCCTGGAAAAGAGGCTGGCTTGGCATTTGCCCCACAACTTTCAAAATTTCTATCAATTTACACAGTGAAAAAACATCCTGGGTCAGCCTGCGTCCCCCTGGAAAATTTTATCACCCCTGCACAGCTAATGTTTCCTAGAAACAGACCTGCTTGTCATGAAAGTTACACCTATGCCTAATAAAACTTACCTGTAGCTTCATTATACCGCTCTATAAAAACTAACTGTTGAGCTGCACGATTCTTGGCCTATAAGATAACATACAACAGTAATAGTCATACTAGGTTTAGCACATCACATACCATATTGGCCTCCTTTGAATACATTTGAATTTTATTCTAATTTTAAAACTTTGAATAGAAATTTGCTATAAGTAATAAATATTATTCGGTTGTTAAAGTTCAACAATATTATACTTACAATCCTCAAAGCTGCTTTCATATTAGCTGCTTTAGCTATACCATAGCCTGCATATATAGAATAATATATAGAATAATATATAGAATATTATATAGAATAATATATAGAATAATTAATAGAATAATATATAGAACAATATATAGAATAATATATAGAATAATATATAGAATAATATATAGAACAATATATAGAATATTATATAGAATAATATATAGAATAATATATAGAACAATATATAGAATATTATATAGAATAATATATAGAATAATATATAGAACAATATATAGAATATTATATAGAATAATATATAGAACAATATATAGAATATTATATAGAATATTATATAGAATAATATATAGAATAATATATAGAACAATATATAGAATATTATATAGAATAATATATAGAATATTATATAGAATATTATATAGAATAATATATAGAATAATATATAGAACAATATATAGAATAATATATAGAACAATATATAGAACAATATATAGAATAATATATAGAATATTATATAGAATAATATATAGAACAATATATAGAATATTATATAGAATAATATATAGAATAATATATAGAACAATATATAGAATATTATATAGAATAATATATAGAGTAATATATAGAATAATATATAGAATAATATATAGAATAATATATAGAATAATATATAGGATAATATATAGAATAATATATAGAATAATATATAGAATAATATATAGAATAATATATAGAACAATATATAGAATAATATATAGAATAATATATAGAGTAATATATAGAACAATATATAGAACAATATATAGAATATATAGAATAATATATAGAATATTATATAGAATAATATATAGAGTAACATATAGACTATTTCAATTATCTGTCCATTTCACTGCTTTATATAGCTATGTCAGCTATCAACATTTTTTTTTTGTGAAATGAGAAATGAGAATACAACTCATAGAAAGCATGGGCCTAGGTATGGAGCAATTTGGTGTGATAAAATCAAATTATCATAAGATTGTAATCTTACAAACTTTCTACCACAGTCCCATTCTTATGACGTAAAATTAGACCAAACTTTGGTTGTGTTTTTTTTGTTAGCTTCCTAATTCCTGCTGTTCCAAGGCTGGGATTTTATGACGTGAACTATAGGTTCATTCAGTGTCTAATGCTTCACAGAATATACCTTTAGTTTGCGTCACAAAATCCCAGTGTTGGAGAGTTAACAAATTTGATAAGCTAGTGGTGTCATCAAACAGATAAATTACTTAGACCCTAACTGAAGTGGCTATATTAAAAATAAAAACTAATAAAAAACAGAATGAAAGATTGGTCTAATTTTAATTAGACAGCCTCAATCTTCCCTTTACTGAATAGTCGACAAATTTAGATATAATATATTTAAAATCAAAAATTAAATATGAAACAAAGAAGAAAAGGTAAATAAGAATTTATAATAATTCACTAACCTGCCAATCCATTACCGTTACCAGTAGCAACAAAAGCACTGGTTGTATAAATTTTTCCTAAATTAGCTGTAACATTCGATACCCTTTTCAGCTGAAATTACAAAATTCCACATAAAGTTTTCTGTATTTTTTCGTAAATAACAGTGTTTCATTGACTATAATCTTGTCTGTATACAATCTAATTAAAATGAGATCACAATTTCAACTCTTTAGCCTGCGTTGCAATCTAACAAGTTTTTTACCAAAGGTCTGTTCCAAAGGTAGTATCTTTAACCAATCAAAGCATGTCATGTAGAACCTGTTTCTTGACAAAATATGGAATTGTGGGATAGCGCATCCTACAAAGATTCTGCTTTGTGTTGCGCTATCACTTCCTACTTCATAATTAAAATCAGTTCAAAAAATAAAGTTTTACCTCTAAAACTCTAGAATCAAATCCTTCAAACTTATCTGACAATAGAAAATACAGAAATAAAAGTAAATGATTTTTCAATTGTGAAATATGAATTTTGTTCAGATTTCCAGCTTTCCCCTGCTGTGATGCAGTTTAAAAGGGACAAGTTCATCATCCGTTTGACCAATTGTACTTAAGTTTCACAAAAGAAATTCTTTTAGCTCATCTTATCAGTATTAGTGTCTACAGCTCACCCTCAAAATTTGAGCCATCAAATCCATGTGTGTGCAGAGTATTGACCTTTTCAGACAATGCTTTTAATGCGTCAAAGTATCTTTATGATTTTGTAAAGAATCTGATCCATTTCGGAATCATCAACAACACTGTATTCAAGGGTTGAGCACAGATTCCTCATCAATCAAGATGTCAGAAACATTGGCTGAGCAAAGCAAAATTATTTTTGAATTTTTCTATGTCTTTAAGAGAATTGGAATATCAGTCTCAAAATAGTACTGAGAGTCTAAGAATGTCTTTGTGGTGAAAAAAATATAATTTTTTGTAAGTCTACATTGAAAAGAAACACATTTCTCTCGTAGAAATTTCAACCAAAAAGAGGTCAGAAATTTTGGCTGAAAATTGTCCTCTATAAAAACAAATAATGTGTGCTCATGCTTATAATTTCATCAACGTAATTCTAAGACATTTTAAGACAAGCAGCGCTATCTTGAGGCTGATATTCCAAAAACTTTGCTCAGACAATATTAACACTGATGGCCTTACTATGTAGTAAATTAGATCGTCAAAAAGTTCTACTTACAGTCGTTAATCGGGTCAGGTGGTCCAATGCTGGTTCCTGGAAGGCTATTTCCAGACCATCCTCTCTGTAATGCCGGCACTCTACGAGAAGTCATTTTTCTCCTCATTCGAGCACCTGCCAGTTTAGCCTTCCGTTCTGGATCAGCCTCTAATTCCTGAATAATTTGTCTACTTTCTCCAGTAGATGTTGCAGTATTCAGACCAGGCCATGACATTCTAACCTTTCCTAAAATAAAAGTGAAAATAATATTCAGTGTGTAAAGGGTTGTACTGTAACTATTTAAAAAACTATATACCTTTAACGGGACAGGAACCTCATTTTAAAATACTCTGTGATATATAGAAAAGATATATATATAGTAATAGTGAGTACATTTCTAGTACTTCTGAAGACTATAAACATATATTAAAGACTAAAATCAACCTCCCAAAATACTGCACCTGTCCCTTTAACATGAAAGTTTATAATTACTTATAATATACTAATCAAATACTAATAATATTTTAGTTTGTATTTACTATTCTGATAATATCATTGATTCCTAGGTCTATGTTATAAGTACTATGAATTTCCATTTTAACATTCTGGGGCAGGTTTCACAAAGCTTACAATCGTTGCAAGTTTACGACTAAGTGTAGAAGAAATATACGATCGTAGCTAGTATCATAAAACCACTTGCTCAAAATGATCGTACGACGATCTTAGTTACGACATGGTCAAACGAAAAATCTCGGCAATATCTGTAATAGCAGCATTTCATTTAGACCTACGATTCCAAAGCAGAGAATACGTCAAACAAAATGTCCAGGCAAAACTTTGTAGCCTACTGTGTGAGTACGTCGTCAGTGGGGACAGTAAAAAGAAACTCTCTAGACCATCTCTTCCAATTTTACCAATTATTTTAAAATAGATGTTCCATCCTAGACCTGTCCATTTTAGACTGAGAGACTCAAATATCCTACTTTCGGCAAAGCTAGGACAGTAGGAGATGTTTACTCGAGTGTCTGAGACAGGCATACTGTTTTTACTTGCACTTGACACACCCACCTAGGCCCACTTTTAAATCTATGTGAGATTTGAACAACCGCCACTTGTTGTAATTGCTTTGCAGTCTAGTACACTCGTACTTCATTTCACTTCCTTTTTCTGCAGTTTCTTAAGCGTTAAAGCGGTATTAACAACTCTACCCCTTAAATCTTGTTGTGTTACGGACACATCCCCGTGCAACCCACCATTTTGATAACGAAAGATCGGTCTTACGACATCTAAGTAGATGTCGTAGCTAATAGTCTTATATCCTAAAAAACGACCAAAGTTGCGGCTGTATTTATTTCGTGAAATCCATCGTAAGTTTTACGAACGACTTGCGATCGGTTGCAAACTTACGACCTGTCTTAACTCTTTTGTGAAACCGGCCCCAGCTTCTTGCATTTTGGCTCATTTGTTTAGTCAGACATGAATTGATCTGGTTGTATCTAATGATGTTGACCATTATAGTAGTGGCTGGTGTTGCTTATGAAACAGACTATGCTTACTCCTTTCGAAACACCTGATGGTACTTCTCTTTGGAAGAGTCCAAGACTTTACAACTATTACTCTCGATTTTGCCATTCTTTGGACGAGATTCTTGATTAACGGAATTGTCTTGCTTGTACCGATATTTAGACAAACTCACCATCACCAAGTCTCTGGCCTTTATTTAAATCCATTCTTAACCCTTTTACATGCCTAGCTCTGCCTCTTTTCCTACCAGGATTACTGACAGTAGTTAAGGCATCCCACATTCTAGATGCAGGCACTGAAAAAAAAAGTGAATATCTGTCTTTTCTTGTCTTCAGAGAATTAAACTTTAAACTGTTGTCAGATGATCTCAATTTAGAGATAATTTTTTTCAGAATATCTATATAAATCTTGTGCTTCCTTATCTATGCCTATTTCTAGCCTATATGTGATATAAACAGTATACAATAGTCAACCAGGCTAGTAGCTAATGGGGAGAACTCCCCCCTGAAAACTTTAGATGTTTTGATGCGGGTTAGCTACTTGCCTGTCTCCAACTATAAAATTGTGCCAACATTTGTTAATAAATTTCAGAATATGAATATCAAAGACTCATTTAAAGAAATCTATCGAGTAGAGATTTAGGGGTTGAAATATTTCCACCAAAAAGGAATATTTGAAAAACAAGCCTTTGCGGCTGTGTTTAAATCACAAAAACTATGCTGTAGATATTAGTTATCTACTAATGTTTGACAAAATGTCTTCAATTCTTACACTTTCTGTAAAATCCAGAATTTCGTGTGACAATTACTTGACTGGATGTACATGTCTTCAATAAACTGTCTCCATTACTCCAGACTGAATATTGAACATGACTTTGATATGACACAGGAAGATATTGGCTGGTGGAGAATAGTCCTTCTGAAAACAAAACATAACAATCTTACCATTAATAAAATACTTTATGACATTTCTTGTGACTTTGAGTGTGGTCTGGGGAAAATTGCCTTTAGGAATAGGGGTTTAGTTTGATGTCCAGTATAGTTAATTTAGGTCTATGTCTATTCTTTCGCTGCAATATTTCCATCCTCACAGATCAACTTAATGTTTGTTAAAAAACCAAAGTCATATCCATCCCTACTCAATAATGAATCACTTGAATAAACAAGATTAAAAGGAGCCGATTCCCAAAAGAGGAGTACCGGTAGGCTTTCCTTTCAGTTGATCAATACACAGACAGTCAGATTTTGCAGCATCAAGAATGCATTAGGAGGGGAAAATACCTCTAGGGCTAGTTGAGAGAGGAAAGGTGGGGGAGGTAGGAAAGGTGGGGGAGGTGGGGAATTTAAAATGACCTTTAGAGAGGTTGCAAGGCTTTATAACATTTTTGCCAAATTTCAACAGGCATGAGACAGCCATTGCTGTGTTTATTATTCAGCATGAGATTTTATTGGTTACCGTAACAAGAATAAGCAAACTGGTTTAAGAATAGACCTTTATTTGGTAGTGTCTAAAAATGAAATATGTAGTTCCCAAATTTCAAGGGATTTTTAACAATACTGACAAGAAAAATAGGAATTTTAAGACACTCTGAAATATTCAACATTTAGTTGATATAGATTTGACAAAGATGATGTCAAAATAATTCTAACGTTTGCGCCAGCTCATAATTAATTATCCAGATCCTAACATTAGGCTTTATTATAAACCGAAACCGGTTGTGACACGTGGTTAACGGTACATGGTAAACAAATCGTAGCACTGATTAGAAGTAACATCTTATTTGCTACAGAAAATAGCAAACGATTCGTTAATGGAGTATAAGAGAAAACCTTAAAACCGAAATTGAAATTTCCATTGCTTCAAATAAACTGAAACAGAAACGATCAGAATTGTAAGTAAGAGTCAGTAACTAAATTTAAATTTTTAATTTCATGATAGGCCTATGCATAGCCTGTCGCCCTATACAATACAATGTGCTATTGTAAGTAAGCCAGCTATGTGTATCTGGAACACTTACAGCTCTTAGCGCCATTCTGTGGCTGCTATAAACTTTAATGAATGCAAGTTTAGTTAAGAAATGAAAAACCCACATTTAGATTTCATTTCAATTGATGTAACAATTTTGAGTTAATTGAATAATGGATCAGACTAGACTAGACCTATGATATTTCAACTTAACCTCTTAACATAACCTAATTTTATTATTATTTCAGACAAAAATGGAGGAATTGATAACAAAATGTAAAGAACAGACAGCAACTGAGCCAGTC
Source organism: Lottia gigantea (assembly GCF_000327385.1). Lineage (NCBI taxonomy): Eukaryota > Metazoa > Mollusca > Gastropoda > Lottiidae > Lottia > Lottia gigantea. The sequence goes on along the minus strand of NW_008707965.1, from coordinate 976,977 downwards.
TATGATAAACTCAGCCAGTTGTTTGGAGTAGAAGACCATAAAGAATACTTACGCAAAACTAGAGAGGTGATCCTAGAAATCAAATGTAAAGAAGATTTGAAAAATTGTAAAGTCATACTTCAGTGTTTGACTGAGTTATATTTCACCAAAACAATCGACACAAAAGGCTCAGTTCGAAGACTCATTGCCAGTTTTATCAATAACCTGAACATTGATTCAAAAACATTTTTATCAGTCATTTTCCAAGGATGCATCTTATCCAAAACATCTTCAAGAACTGATGATGAGATCCCGAGCAGTAGAATAAGACACAATGTGGATATTTTAGCAAATTTATTAGAAAATTTTCCTTTTGGTGAAACATGTGTTATTTCTGCTGTTGTGCCATACACAAACTATTTATCAGATGCTCATCAACATTTTTTAACCAAAACTGAATCAGCTACTTCTCCAGTCTTATTGAACTTGTCCATGCATCATTGTCTGGTTACAGAGCAATTAGTCAACAGAATGATTCAGAAATGTTTCAACACACTTCAAGAAAAACTTTCAGTCAATTCAGAGGACATTGAAGGGGTTTTGTTAAAATTAGTCGTCACAAATGTGAAAATTTTGTTAAAAATGGAGGACATTTTGATGGAGTGCCGTTGTAATGCAGCTATTACATTGACTTTAGTTTCACGTCTCTGCTGTAATGAAAATATGGGACCTTTATTTGTTTCAATCCTTAAAAATAGTAATATTCCTGAATATGTTCCTATGTGGTTGAAAACAGCTTTGGAATGTGTTAAACAATCAAAACTGTCCACTCCAAGCTATCTGTGTTTTCTGTTTGGATCTTTATCAATGCTGAACTCAAATGACTTGATGTTTCAATGTGGATCAGATAGGTTTCTTCTTACAGAGCTGTTCTTACCAGAGATTCTACAGCTTGTACAGTTAGTGAGCAACCCAGCCAGTAAAGTGATCCTTTCCAAACTGATTAGTTTATGGACAGAGAAAGCTTTGAATCTGTCTAAAGATCCAAAGCTTCCACAAGGTCTTCAAGCGCGATTTATTGGTGGAAGCGAATTAGTTCAAAATATTTTAGAATACATATGGAATTCTGTGGATGACTCTTTGGATGCAGTCAGACAAAATGCTCGAATCGCTTTCGACCAAATATTAAAGACTCATATTCTCCTTTCGAAAGGCAGTGACATTGAAACAGATCCTTGGATTTCAAAATTGATTAAAGAAGTTCTGGATATACCTTGGTGCAAGAGAGGAAAATATGCTCCATTATCCTGTCTTGTAGGGAATTTAGGTGCTTCGCGACTTATTCAACATTGTCCGAACATAACTAATTATATCATACACCAATTAGCAGATCACACTCTAGCTTGCTATTGCAGTGAATTTTATGAAAAACTTTACACAAGCCATAAATTAGAACTTTCACCTGAAAAATCTTTCGAGTGGTTTAAAATTTGGGTGAATCCAGTGATAGAAGGACTTTGTTTAAACTGTAAGAGCACAAAGAATCATATTCTTCAATATCTTCTTCCAAAACTGATGTCTTTCAGTAATGACATTCTTCAATATATGATAGAATACCTATCGAACCGTGACTCCCAATCGCAAGGCACTCTTGGTGCATTGATCATGTGCTTGCGTCGTGGGCGCTCCCTGGGACTTCTCGATGATCAGAAAAGTGATGAGAAAATGTGGTGTGGTGTTGTCCACATGGATGTTTTGAAGTATGCTTTGTGTTCTTTGGATGAACAGATTCGATTAGATGCTTTCTCTTTGATGTGTGAAAACAAAAAGACATCCAAACCTATCAAATCTTTAGAGTTTGAACTAGTCAAACTTTTCATTCCAAATAATTTAAATAACCAAGCACCTTCTTTTAGACAGCACATGACCGCTTACTCCAAAAAGTTTTGTAATCGTATAAATGACAGTCAAAATTCATTGATCCGCCAAATGGAGAAATCAAGAAAAGTTGAAGAGAAGAAACAGCTCCAAGAAGAGCTTTTGAAATACAAAAACTTTCTTAAATGGCTTCAGAGCTGTCTTTTTCAATGTCTTTATCCAGGAGCGGCCTTTGCCATGAGGACATCTTGCTTGAAATTGCTTAGGACTCTGATGGATGTCTTATATCCACCAAGTAGTGAACAAACATTTCATTTCTTTGCTGATTTTACTTCCTCACATCTTGTTACTCTTCTGGAATGCATTGCTGACACCTTTGAAGACAACAAGATCGAAGCTTTAAAGATATTCACCAACTATGTGAAGTGTAGTGATTCCTCAGTCATTGACCATCAACAACTGAAAGAACTGTTTGATACTTGTGTTAAGTTGTCTGTTAGTACAAGACCCCAGGACAGTACAGCATCAGCTTATTTAGCTCGCTGCTTGCTGCAAATTGATGGAATCGCAGATGTAATGAAGGGGTACAAATTGGATTTGAAAATTTTGAAAAATGGTACGAAGAATGGAATTGACTCATCAGAACCTCATTCAAACTATCTTCAGTTTGTTTTGTTGCTTTTGCTCTCATTACAAGATCAGACAGAATTTGCGAAGAAGGGTCTTGTGCTTGCTGCAGCTAACCGACCAATTTACCCAACGATCCATTGCATAAGATACATTTTAGGCGATATCAAGCTCAAGTCCTGCAGCAATAGCTCATCTTGGAAACATTGTTTCAAAAATTTAGTGAAAGTTTGTCTCGAAGTGGCTGAAATCGTTTCACCAGTCGTCCAGGATTCATCTCCAGAAGGCAATGTCCCTGCTGAAGCTATACGAGGTCCAGGTCTTAACTTTGATGCTATTGCTCAAACTGATGAAGACAGGGATTTGATGCTGGAGGCGGAGAAAAGCGAGAAGACCGTTACTTTGATGCCTGAATATCTGGTAGTATGTTGCTGGAGAAGCATCAAAGAAGTGTCTTTACTGCTTGGAGAAATCTGTCTTAAAGTCAGTATTGAAAACGAGATCCATAATGAGCAAGGACTTCTGTCATTTGACCAGATTCAAGACGTTGGAAGTTATTTCATCACCCAGCTTCTGCAATCCAAACATCGAGGAGCTTTTGAGCTGGCGTATGCAGGATTTGTGATGTTGACAGAAAGATTGTGGAAGAGCCCTTTGGACAAGTTGAATCGGTTGCCTTTAGTTTGGTTAGATAAGCTGTTAGAAGATATTGCTCAGGATGATGGTACAACTGGATTGTGCTCAACGCGGAGAAGTGCTGGTATCCCATTTTACGTACAGGCATTACTTGGCACTGAACCCGAAGTCAACGATCACAAATCGTTTCAAAAGGCGATGACAATCTTACTGAAACTGTCAATGAACGAATCTTCTCCATGTACGACCAACAATCCGCCTCGAGTTCATGCTCTGAACATACTAAAAGTTCTATTCAAAGATAACAAGCTTGGTGATTTTGTTTCGCCTTACATATCTGATGGTCTCATAGCTGCCATTTTGGGATTCAAATCTAAATTTTGGTCTGTTCGAAATTCATCCACTTTGTTGCTGAGCTCCTTGATGACTAGAATATTTGGCGTCAAAGTGTCCAGAGATGACTCAGATTTGTCCCGAAAGAACTGTCTTACCGGACGAGCATTTTTTCAGAAGTTCCCCAAGTTATACGACTTTTTGTTGAGTGAATTCAAATCGGCGACTGAAAATTTATCATCAGTAGACGGCATCCATCTTCATCCGAGCTTGTATCCAGTCTTGATGGTCCTGGGCAGACTTTACCCATCGGCAATGGAAGGAACGGACACAAATTTGAATCTTGCAGCTTTTGTTCCTCTAGTCATTAAATGTTCTTCTAGTCCAGTGTACAAGACTCGTGTAATGGCTGCTAGAGCAATACAACCCTTGGTAGAAAAGGACAGAGTTGCGAGTGTAATTTTGGAACTGATTCAAATTCTTCCAAGGGCAGACAATCCTAAAACATACAGCTGTGTCCATGGTGTTTTGACCCAGATACGCTTTCTGCTTGATGCAGCTCATGAACTCAGCCTGTCCATCAAAGCTTCTGTCTTGGCCCATGTTTCTCCGGTCCTCGAAGAGGTTACGTGGCTGTTATCCGAAGACAACCGATGTCCTATGGTTCTTGAAGTTTCTTTTGAAGTTTTCGACCGCACATTTACTCTTATTCCAGAAGCGGCTAAGGTGTCTTTACTTTATCCAAAGTATGTGGATTATTTGAAAGCTGCAGCTTCTCGGTCTATAACACGTTTACCAGGCGGTGCGAATTGCCAAGCTGTTCTGACGAAACTTGTATTGAAATACCATGAAGAGAACACTTGTATAACCCTTCGTTTGATGCGTTCGGATTGCTACGAAGTTCGACTCTCGGTATTGAATGAATTACTTGAACACATCACCAAACTTAAGGACGTTGACCAAATCCTTAACGAACTTTTACAACTTGCACTTCATAATGAGTGGCATTTTGAATGCCTCGGGAAAACGTTCGAAGTTCTGACAGCTATTCCAAACATAACACACAACATAAAGGAAGATGCAATCAAGGGAATTTTTACAACTTGCTTGAAGAAGCTTGAAACAGAGAGACGAGACGAAGTCAAATGTAGTATCATCAGATTCGTGTCCTTATTAGTTCATCATTTATACCATGGCAATAACACACAGCAAAACGGACACCTGTTGATGCAATGGTATACAGTTCTGAAAGAACATTCTTCAACCGAACAGGATGCAGATCTTCAGTTAGCTGTCGCCCAATCACTCTTGGACAATACGGACATCGTACTGCGTGATGATAAGGGAACTTTGAAAGATATGACTTTGGACTTTTGGACTATTCTTTTCGATCTGCTTCAAGAGGACGACTTGGACGTGAAAGAAGTAGCGTCCAAAGTTTATCTGAAACTCGATGCTTCTTCACCCGGAGAGGTTCAACCAGGGCATGCTTTGGACCTACTCCTACGCAAAATGGTCGAGATTCATTTTCCCACTCGACCAAATGAGGTTTTGCAAACTTTATTGAAATTGCTGCTGGGTGACGAGGAGGAAGAATTCGAAGACGAGAGGCTTTTTGATAAAGGAGAGATGAATACTTATAGAGATGAACTATATTTCGTTCGGCTTGTGGCTCGGTGCCTGTCTCAAACGCTCATAAAAAATGAGAACCAAAATATGATATCGCTGCCCATCTTTGACAATACTGCTAAAGCTCTGTCCCAAAGACTTAAAAAGTGCACTGAACTGACGATTTCTGCTTCGTTCCAGGACAGCAGTTTTCATTCGAGAATTGTAACTGAAATTTGCCGAACTTTGCTATTTTTTCAGTGCTGTGATAAACTTTCTTTGACATTTTTTTCAATTGATGAACTTCGGGTCCAAGTCAAAAGTCTCATGGACAATAGTTCGGAGGATTTTTGTGTTAAAAGTTGTATATCAACGAATGAATGATGTTTTATATTTTGCTTTTAATGAAATGATATTTATATGAGTAATTTGTAGTTTCTTATTTGTTGCTTTTTTGACGAATTATTCGTCAGTCAGCCTCCCCTGAGTACGTACTAGTACCAGATCTTCGATTCCATTTATTTTCTCCACTTTATCATGTGAAGAGTGGATTGGAATATATATCTGCTAGAATCTTTTTATTTTAGCCGAAGATATGCTGAAAAGCAAGAATATCACAATTGGGCAAATTCGTTCATTTAATTTTGGTAACTTTGGCGGTAACGCTAGCAAACGTAGGCTACAACGAGGGAAATTATGTCAGGACAGCTCCAGTCAGGACAGTTTTAAATAAGATTGAAACCTCTATTTTAGCTGAAAAGTAATGTGACAGTTGGTGCAACAGAATGAGGGCATTTTCTTGTTTTATTGACTACCTGATGTAGGTGTGTCACTGAGTCTGTCAAGTCGATATTCTTTCAGAGAAAACATGACAGAGGTAATTCTGCTTATTTATGACACGAATGGAGACTGGGCTTGCTTGTAGTGGAAAACTTTCGACTGTTTGTATGAAGAGTGAAACAAAGTTAGCTGTGGTCTACATGATTACTAGTTGCGCCCCTTGATGGGCTTTTCATTCATCGAGGCATTAGAGGTTAGAAAGGTGTATTAAATGGAATCATCATGTTGTTTTTCTCGCTTGAAATGACATTTCTGTGAATGTGACTTCAATTGAAGACGGATTGAGTTAATAATGGATGAACAGGGTTGCCCAAGATGTAAGACAACCAAATATAGAAACCCGTCTTTGAAACTCATGGTCAATGTCTGTGGCCATTCATTGTAAGTATTCGTTGGTTTCAAAGGTACTCTTAGTCTTGTATAGACTAATCCAACCAGACCACAGTTAATTTTTCATTCTGACAGAAAGTGATTTGTGAAAATAATCACCACCAAAATAGAAAAACGTACAGCTGTATTGTTCTTATTCCTAAATTAGATGACAACACTGTAAGTTGTTAGCTGAGAATGTCTATTTAATGTTAATGTAGTGATTTGATTGGCATACTTTAATATTTCGGTTTCACCCCTGACAGCATATTAAGAACCTTGCTATTTATTTTCAGATGTGATAATTGTGTAGATTTGTTATTTATAAAAGGATCAGGGGCATGTCCAGAATGTGGGACTGCCATACGAAGAAGTAATTTTAGATATCAGATTTTTGAGGATCCACAAGTTGAAAAGGAAGTTGACATTAGAAGGAAAGTTCTAAAAGAGTAAGTATTGATCTTGCACTGACATTCTGAACAGTATAAAATCATTCAAGGGAGAGCTCATGGATATGTCATAAAAAAAAAAGAAAAACCAAAGCATTAATGATCCGAACAGCAAAACCAAACCAGAAATCCAAAACATATTGGCAAACATTGTTTGTTGCTAATGAATTTTTTATATGAGGAAGTATATCAATCATATAAGAAATGTTACACTGAGCAAAGAAACAAGATTTCATAATGGACATGGACATGGACACTATGAAGACCACAGTAATGTGTGTGAACAAGTGTTTATATTTTATAATATTTTCCAGTTATAACAAGAAGGAAGAAGATTTTAATACTTTAAGAGAATATAATGATTATTTAGAAATGATAGAGACTATAAGTAAGTTCTAGGATCCTTATAAATCATCTCCAAGAAGGTTTTTAATTGGTCAGACACCTTGCTTTTAAAATAACAAACACTATTTGAAGTTTGTTTGCTAGTTTTAGTATTAATTTGATAGACATACTTATGTCATGTTAATTCTTTCAGGTCTTGAAGGGTATCTGAAATTCTTTTCAAATTAGTTTCTAATATGTTAAACATTTGCTTCCTTATTCATACATTTTCTGTATCAGACTTTGAAGTTGAAAATGAAAGGAAATTTGCAGGTGCTTGTATTTCTTTGATGAAAAACATCTTTTCATTTCAGTTTATAATTTAGCTAATAATATTGATGTAGAATCAACGAAAAAACAAGTAGAAACGTACAGAAAGGAAAATAAAGATTCAATACGTAAAAATTATTCAAAACTTGTAAGTAACAGTAAAGCTTCCTTCTTTCTTCTTTTATTTCTGGTATTACACCTGAGATAATTGAAAAAAAACTTGCCTACATTGTTTTCAAGGCTTCCATGATGAATTTTATAGTTGTTGTGATGTAACGAAAAACTAGGGAAAGCTACAAACAGTCTTGAATAAATAATCAAGGTGTGTCTCTTTTTTCCGTCTGGTTTCTTACCTCATCTTCCCCTATACTTGACTCCTGCATGATGGTCAACATCCTTTTAAGTTGGCACTCACCACTATAATCTTTGATAGAATGATTTGTGTCATGTAAAGTAGTGTAAATCAGGAATCCAATGGTAGGTATAGATGCTCGATCTGTGAGAACTCCTAATGCCACTTTACTACATGGTTTGTCATCTCTGCATACCTTTCTTAGAGTCCATGTAGCTCATGATGAAGACATTTTTGCAATGTCTCTTGTTTGTTTCTCATTCTCAAAATATTCTATTTTATCCTAACAGAGTAAAGATGAAGAATATATAGAAATGTTAATAGAAGAAGAACAACAGAACTCTACTATTCGCAAACAGATGATCCATGAGTCAGAACTGAACGAAAAAAATAAAAAACGCAGGGAAAAAGAGGCTCTTATTGATGATTTGGTAAGTAAAGTCACAAAATATTAAGATTAATTTTCTTGACATTTTTTTTAAATTGATGAACTTCGGGTCCAAGTCAAAAGTCTTGTGGACAAAAGTTCAGTTAATTTTTCCCTCATCAAGAAATTAATTGGTCTGTAGTTCACTTTATTTAAATAGTTTGGTATGAGGTTGTAAATTTTAAGGACCTTGTAATATGAGAGTGATTACCCATAGTTCGTTTAACCAAATTTTACTATCCAATTGTGTTTTGTGCTGATTTTATGATGTATTATTTCAATATCATTAATATTCTGGTTGTGGAAAGTCCAAGGGATAGGGTAAATTGGGTGATATGGATGCTGTTTTGGAAATGTGGAATGTGATAATGTTGCTAATGAAGGAGATATTTAGATTTTTAATTGTATTTCAGATGTTTTCTGACATGTCAGCTAATGATATACTCAACATGCACAAATCTTCAGTGAATACTGCTATGGAGGTAGAATCAGACATCACAACCCAACCATCTCAGACCACCATTTATTCTACTGGTATACAGAGGGTTAGTTGACTTATTTTGTTTCTTTTTTATTGCTCCCATGTCTTTTCTGACTCTAATTTTGTCTCTTTTATACAATTACCTAAAATGATTGTTTTGTATCCATGCTATGAGAATGTTTAAATAAACATCATATTTTCGAAAGGATTGCCTGGACTTATCCAAATTTACACAAAGAAATCTAATTCAGTATGAACTAAATATTTCAATGCATGAGTATATATTTGTGAAATTCTAACATATCCAAGTAAACCTAACAAATATTTTAAAATTAATGATTGAAATAATCTTTCTGACTTTTGGCACCTGGCCCTGTATTCTCGAAACGATCTTAGCGCAAGGATATCCTAGAATCAATCTTCTATCCTAGCGCTAAGATGTCCTAGAATCAATGTTAGAAGATAAGAACCTAGGACATCCTAGTGCTAAGATTGTTTCGAGACTACAGGCCAGGACTTACGAGCGATCATGCCTAATGCTTAGATATAATAATAAATGTTTGTATTTCCAGGGTCAAGGAACTGGATTCATCCCTATGCCAGTAACAGAAGTAAACCCTGTTTATTCTTATCAAGGTTTTGATTTAGAGAGAATTGGACCAGAATATCCTACAGAGGAAGAAATAAAACTTAATGGGTAAGTCATGAACAATAATAAAGAAGGTTGTGATTAAATGAGGTGTCCTGTATGGTGTGGAATGATTGATATAGAAGAAAATCGTAGAAGTGAATACATGAGATACGGGTGCTGGCAAAATTCGGCCATCCGTTTTCTAGGGTATTGGTGTACCTGCACTGTACATATCATCTGATACTGTACTGTATTAAGATTAAAAAAAATGTATACATGTGTCAGTGAAATAATCCATCCTTTATATATTGTCTATTTCAGTTATTTGTTAAATATACGAGCTGTATCTGAATCAGAGAGAGGAGGAGGGTTCAGTGCTGTACAGTGTTGTCAACGTGCATTACATGATGCTCTAGGTGGACTGTTTCATTACTCAGAGGCAGCCTCCACATCTGTTATATGAGAGTCTTGAAATATAGACACTTAGAGACCTGATTGATGCTAACTTTCTTAAAATGGAGATTGACCTCTGAACTTTGCCAGATTGGTTGTAAACTTTGACCTTCAAAGGAAGTGTAAACAAATTGCAAATCAACCTTGTAAAGCAACAGCAGAATGACTGAAATTTGGACAGAGCCTAAATTGTGCTATAGAGGATAATATTATTACTTCTCTCTGATAGTAGAAATCAGGGATGTGACATTATTGACAACTAATATAGATTTGTGATTTACTGATTTCAAGTATTCTTCTTATCTTATGTTGCTGTACTGTATAATTGCATGTATAATGCGTAGTACTTTATGACATGGATAATAATATATTATGTTATGTCACCTTTTTGTGTATACTTTATGGCATCAATGAAAAAATAAGGAAAACTATCATCAAAATAATTAAAATCCACAAGCATTGATTGGCCAGCTGATTGTTTGAAACATAAAGTTTGGAAAGAACCCTTGACCCTCCTCCATTTAGTAGGAATTCTAAAAAGGATTTGAATTCAAATATTTCAAATAAGGCAATAACAATTTAGAATAAAGCACCTGCCTTGAAAGCCACAGTTTGTGATGTTTATGTTTTAGAAAGATGTACCTATCTGACGTTATGATGGTTGAGTTTGAAATAAATAAGTCAGTATATAATAATATAACATTTATATATTTTGTAAATTCATAAACATTGCACAATAATAACAATAAATATAGTCATTTCAAACAAACTGAATTTTAGAAATTGACAACATAATTCTAGAGAATGTTTTGAGCCTTGGAAATTAATAATAGTACATAGATCCAAATTTAAATATGTATTCGGATATAATCCTTGTAAGACATGTAGAAGTATCACAGCACATAAAAAAACAACAGTTTTTATGGATATAGGCTTTTATTTATTTATCACTTGATAACGTTACCTGTATGTGTAATGAAACGTCGTGTTCAATAATAAATAGAAGTCTATATCCATAAAAACTGTTGTTTCTTATTTTCGGATAGTAGCGACGCCAGCCACCGAGACTAGGGGGTACAAATAGAGGGCAGACTGAATCCCTTTAACCCCATTGGCGCCGCTACTGTCCATATGCGATTAAAATAAAAACTTGGATATATATTTTTGGATAAATAGAAACGTCTTGTGTTCATTTCTGTTCAAAATAATGTAGACCGTTTGTGTTTATGATTTGAATTGAACCACAAATGTGACAAAAATGTGCTCGACTAGAATCATATAGATCTAATGTAAAGAGCTTTTTCTTCATCTTTGTCAAAGATCTGAGTTAAAATTCGTCTCACAAAAGACAAAAAAGCAATTTGGGGGAAAAGAATGAAAGATAAACCACGAACATATTTTAGAACTCAGATGCATTTTTTGCCACTAAAAGCATGAGATAATATCGAGCTAATTTTAGAAATAACAGATGCATGACTTGACTACTTATAAATTCACACAGAAAACTGATAAAACACAACCTTTTAGTTCATAAATAATTCATTGTTATACTTTACAACAATCAATAATAATAATAAAGTTCCATTCACACTGTCGGCAATGACTGTAGCTAACTGACATCTGGCAAATACTTTTCAGCGTAGGGAAAAAATTACGGTGCCTAGAAAGGGATTAGGTTTTTTACATATTTGTTTAAAGTTTAGCTAATCGGTATGCAGGGGCGTTTCTAGAAAATACCAAAGGCACCCAACAGCCAACGTATTTCAGATGGCTGAGACGAATTTTGAGCATTAAGAAGGCCCACCCCCTAAATACGCCAATGTCGGTATGGAAAAAAACGCCAACCAGATATAATTTCCATTGTCATGATTGACTAAAATAAGATTAATTACCACATTACAAAAATTACGATTATTGAGCATTTGAAAATCACGAAAATGAAGCAGTTTATACATAGATTTATTCTGAGCTCTATCTATTCCAGCACCAATCCTTCACATTCAAGCTTGGCTAGTGTTAGTTTTACAGATATGAACCGGCAAATCGCCAGTATTTAAGGAGTTTTAAATTGAACGCTTGCTGCAGTGTCATACATAACACTTATGAAAATCGGATATCAACTTCAGATTAAGTAGGCGCTGATCACAAAAATAACTATTATCAATAATTCAATATTGACGTTTGTGTCAAACTACAGAATAGAAATGGTAGTTTGGTTTATAGTTGATTATCCAAATTTTCGTTGTTTGCATAAATTTTAAAACCATTCACGTCATCAGAAAAAAGGGGAAAGGTGATTAAAATTGATTTTGTTAGTTCTATTATGAGTGACGTAACCCACAAAAACGTATAGTAACCATTCAATAAAATTTATAAACATTTCAGGTATACACCAAGCAACAGTTAAAATAACCCAAATCTCCCTGATGTTTCCACAACAATCATTAATGATGAAATAGGCTTAATGCATGACGCATACAATTGCTTACCATGTATGGATTCCCGATTCCAAAATTTCAAGTAAAAGCGCGATCTTAAAAAAACCCAAACATAAACATATTTTTTTCAACAAAACACAAAATATAATGTTGGGTCCTTATGTCACTTCAATATCATTTAGTTATACTATATAGACAAATAACATTCCGATATTTTGGTTTTTGAAAAAAAAGTCAAAAAGTTCTGTGTGTCCCTTAACCAGTGGTGGCGCCAGCCTCCCAGAGCTAGGGATACAAAAAGAGGGCAGACAGACTTAGTGAGATGACAACTGTCGAGGTTGAGATTCAAAATGCGATAAAGTTTTTGACAAATGTCCTAAGCCCCCCTGTACCCCCACTGGCGTTGCCACTGTCTGCCCTAAACAAAATCACCACCCACATTCGTTCTTTTACGTGTTTCATATTCCTAAGGAGTACCTTCGTTATTTATCTTCCACTGGACTACCAGCAGGTACCGACTGACTCTGATAACTTTCCGTTTCCATATCTTCATCTCTTTGCTTCGTATATTTAGGTCCTTTGGGGTCAGAGCTAGATTTAAGAGAAGTTGTCTCGTCAGCTTCGCCGTCACTCTTCATATAAAAATGGAACCCCAGGTTGAGCTCTGGAATCTCGTAGACTACTGCTAACACTGTCATTAACATCACCAGACCAATCAATAGGTAGGCTGAAATTGAAAATATAGTCATTGGAAAACTACTTAAGATAGAAAGAATGAAAAAAAAATTCTAACAAAAAGAAACCCGAAAACCAAAATGACGGTTTGGCAGTACATTATTAGCATAAAATGACATCTTTAGCTGGAAACTAATAATCTTTTAGACCATTTAATAGATAGGATTGAGCACTATTTTAACCGGGAAAGTACTTTATTCCAGCTAAAGATGGCGGGAAACTTCATGCACTGTGCAATGAGAGAAATCAAAGACTTTTTATTTCTAATTTTAAATGTATTTGGACACAGATTGTAAAGTAATCAAACAGACCCTACCTGTAGTTGAGAGTTTATAAATAGCTCTGTAATGCTGGTTTGCTGAATCACCAGGTATATAGTCTCCAAGACCAATGGTCGTCAGCGATATAAAACAATAATAAAACGAATCTAAATAATTCCATTTTGGTTCCAGCACAGCAAAGATGGCGGCCGGGATCAGAATAAACAACAGGATGAAAGTTCCCAAGATAATTCCAAGATGGAGTAACTGAATGTGGAATATTTTGTAGATGTGTCCAAGTTTTCTGTATAAGAAAAGCAGGAAGTATTTAGCTGGTACCATCAACCTTTCCACCAGAGCAGTGAACAGAATAAGGGTTAACGGAATTCCTATCACAGCGTAGATGATACAGAATCCCTTCCCACCGTCTGATAGTGGAGTTACTCGACCATAACCTGTAAATATGAAATAAATCCGATTAAAGACTTCATCAACGAAGGTTCTGAAAGTGCATTTGGGGGAATTTTTGCTAGAAAATGTAGTCCTAATTAATGGCTTCTTACAACCAAGGATTGCGTTGCTGATTAACTTCCAAAATAAAGGAAAACAAGACTCGGTGGATCAAAGTTTCATGAAATGTGTATTTGCACCTTACTTTTTGGAGAGAGTTCAAATATAGCAAATGGATAGCAAATGACAATCGACAATGAAAATAACGTAGAATGGTACTTTACCTATTGTAGTAAGAACTGTAGCAGCGAAGAATAAAGCTTGTCCAAAACTCCAGTTGGCGTCGGTCATTGTTACATTGTTAACGGCCGAAACACCACGGTTAGCAGCCGATACCACTTCTTTTATAAAAACTTCTAATTCTTCATCTGCAATTAGAGATGGAATACATGGATTTAGATTGGGAGCTACAGTTGTACTAATGCTAAAAATAATTTTATAGGCAACACAACAAAAAGCAGGAGGGGGGGGAGGGAGGAGATTGTGTGTGTGGGAGGGGGGGATTGGGGTGTGGACGAGGGGTAGACTATCTACTTGGGTGATAAGTAAGATTATGGCAGCAGAGACGTCACTTAAATAAATTTGTTCCAAGACCAACTCATTAAAATAGGCCATGTATATGGTAGAAATAAAATAATAAGCTATTCAGTAAAATCTGGTTTATGCGAAATCATTGTTGCGATATGCTCTAGTTTTTTAATGTCTAATGAAATTAAGAAGCATAATGTGTGATAATATAAATATACATATATATATATATAAATTTATATATACACGATATGGCATACATGATTAAATAATGCATGGATTTATAGAATTTCTATAATGAAATCGGTTTTATATATTTAATAGTTTTACATTTTAATACACGATGTTTTAATATGCTTTAATTGACAAAAATGACATACTAACGGATACTAACATTTTTGGTTTAAATGTAAAACGTAATCAAAATCTGGAAATAGTAACTCTCGTGTTTACCTGTAACGCAGCTATTTTCAGTTAAGAAATTTACTCGATGTGCTTTTAATTCTTGAATAAGCTTATCCTCTACTGGTTGTTCGAGGATCTCAAAAATTAGAGCTCCAAAACACAGATATCCTATAATAAACAGTATCAGAAACACCAGACGTATGTTCTTACCAGTCCGACCACAAATACAGTCCCCCGTTTCAGACTCCATTTTTATTGTAGTTCGTAATCCTTGTAGAGCGGACGTTACATCACTTCCGACACCTCACAATAATAATAATGTGGATTTAAAGTACATTGTCACAAACAAACAGAATATCCTTTCACACGTCATAAGCACAATTGCTAGATCTCAATCTAAATTCATTGGTGATCCAAAAAATCTTGGTCAGCGTCCTGCATAAATATTGATCTTCTCTCAAATCTGTTAAAAATATTCAAAGGATTATCTATAATTCAATTAATGCCAACTAATTCTCTAAAATTTATATTTTTCGCTTCATTGCAGGGCAACCTAGCTTTAATTTCACCATGATGAAAACACCTTGACATTCCTGTAGGATTATTTCAAATAAATATGTCTCATATTAAAATGCTGATGCTCAAAATCCAATTGTTAATATTTATATGTTTCCTGGGAACCTTAAATGTATTTCATTAAAGAAAATAAACAATATCCAAGTCTCTGTCAAATTGAAAACTATCCTAATCCTCTGTCAAACTGAAAACTATCCTATCCTCTATCAAACTGAAAACTATCCTAATCCTCTGTTAACCTCTGTCAAACAGAAAACTATCCTAATCCTCTGTCAAACTGAAAACTATCCTAATCTTCTGTCAAACTGAAAACTATCTAATCCTCTGTCAAACTGAAAACTATCCTAATCCTCTGTCAAACTGAAAACTATCCTAATCCTCTGTTAAACCTCTGTCAAACTGAAAACTATCCCATTTCTCTGTCAAACTGAAAACAATCCTAATCATCTATCAAACTGAAAACTATCTAATCCTCTGTCAAACTGTAAACAATCCTAATGCTCTGTCAAACTGAAAACAATCCTAATGCTCTGTCAAACTGAAAACTATCCTAATCCTCTGTCAAACAGATCAAAATTCTTTGTGAAACTGAAAACTATCCCATTTCTCTGTGAAACTGAAAACTATCCTAATCCTCTGTCAAACCGAAAACTATCCTAATTCTCTGTCAAACAGATCCAAATTCTTTGTGAAACTGTAAACTATCCCATTTCTCTGTGAAACTGAAAACTATCCTAATCCTCTGTCAAACCGAAAACTATCCTCATCCTCTGTCAAACTGAAAACTATCCCGATCTGAAAAATATTTCAATACTCTCTGTCATCCGGAAATCTGTCACAATTCTCTGTCAAGCTGGAAATCGTGCTAATTTTCTTTCAATTTGCAAAACAATTTCAATTCAATTTCAAGCCTGAGTCCATTGCATCCTTATACCGTTGTTCGATTCCCATTGTATTTAATAATGAATAAGAGTCATATAATGAAGTAGGTCTAATATAATAAACTAATAATAATGATATCAGTATAGGCTATCAAGCGTTACAAATGATGAATTATTCAACTTTTCAAATAAACACATAGTAAAGTTGATTTCTATCGTTGTAGTGTATGATACATTGAAGTTTACAGTTCAATAATATCGTTCATTCTATTGTCGAATTAATTGTGTTCTTTTGTTTAAAAATTTAACCCACTTCTTTTTTATCCAATCAGCATTGTCTACATTTTCTATTTAGTGGCTCACTTAATGGTTAAATATTTTGCAATCACGTGACATTCTCACTGACAGCTAGCGTAAGGTTTTAAGTAGTTCTTTCGCTCCGTCCGCCTATTTCTTAACCACTAAAATTTAACTTAACGTTAATACGATCTTACTATTGTATAGTAACTTTCAGGAATGGTGTCGATAACAATAGGAGTCCATTGTACCCTTTAATATCGTATCGTATTTGTGAGTAGGGTAGCTTAGATTTGGTGATACCATATAAATATATACCCTAAACAATTACAGAAACTTCCTATGTTGTTGAACAAATCTGACCATGTAAAACGAAACTAGAAAGCCAACCTAGCGGAAATAAGTATCAACCCTAACACTGTCGATCAAAGATACGACACTGAAGTCATACATTAAACATAAGGTTGAAATAAACACAACTGTCAAAGTACACCATAATATAACAGTAGGCTTACCTAGAAGCTGTAAAGAATTCCATAAAAAGTGCACAAAGTTTAAAAGAATTCCCTCGCTTCTTCATCTATTATTGAGCGAAGTCAACATACTAGACTTTTAACAATTTCCCAACGAAAACACCAGGTGTTCAAATGGAATTGTGGAAATTCGATAAACTTTTCAAATTCATCGATTTAATATTCAGAACCAGTACATTTCATACAGTTTCATAGCTAAATAATGTCATTATCAGCTTAATGATACAAGCAGGCTGAGCTGAAAAACACAATCGCAAACACCAGGCCTTATTTAGGATAAACGCACCCTACATGCACAAATCCATTTCAAAGAAATATTTTCCACTAAATAAAAACAAACCAGATTTCAAAATGAATACACTTGTATCAATGATATATTTACACTTTTCAATTTACAATCCATTACGAGAGGCCATGATAAGAATAAGGAAATTTATGACGTCACTTACGGTCACAACGAGTACCTGTCATGTCTGACGTCATTGACATAATAATAAACAACGTATTTCAGAGCAATAAATTGAAAGTACAACTAATATCATTAATTAAGATTTATCATGACATCAATTCAACAATACACTACATCAATCAAATACGGGATAACATGTCCCCTTGTCTTATACCCATTTATCAACGTAATCAACTTACAGCAAGTTTCACTATTTGAAATAAACCCTGAATTCCGACACATACGAAATAGCCTACATACTACATTTATAGCGGATTTGGCACGTCTCTCTCACTTCAAATATTGTTATGCAATTTTTGGATTATAAACCAATGCTAGGGAAATTTAACAATATTCCTTAAAGTCGAGTCATTATGTATCCAACCTTGAACAATTTCCATACAGAGCAATTCTAAAAGTGTAACAACACCAAATAAGCGCTAAATATACCACAGTGAAATAAGGATACTAACGTCTTTAAATAAGAACAGAATAACAAAATTCACCACATAACACTCCAACAGTCAGGTTAGGAATTTTACATGTAAAAACACCGAAAAGGATGTACAGTACATTAAACCATGATACGTAAGCAAACCAGTCGGGAAATGATTAGTATACAGTATATAGACGGTAAATAATAGACTCGACCATCCATCACCCGGACTATATTTTATAATATTTTTATAGGCGCAGCTGTCACCCACTTGTCATTTTAGTCAATCTAACTCTTGTTCAATCAACTTAGTAGTTTTTATACAGTTTATATTCGCTATATTAGATAATCAGTAGTATGCCAAATAAACATGATTAACTATGTTGATTCCTCTGTACTCGGACAGCGTCGTGTAGTACTAGTTACCCAAACGATCTTATATGAAAGTTCCGCTTTTGCTCAGTAACAGCATGACGGAAACTGTCGGGGATGAATGAATTGATTCTGTCAATAATGATTACATTCTTTTTATGCTAAATAGAACTGCGCTTCGAACAATATTCGGTTATTTCTCTCAAAGATTGAGATATATACTACCCATCGATACCAAATACTGTCTGCCAATCTGTTTGACTTCCCCCGAAAATACTACGTATAATTTTCACCATCGTATCCCGAATAAATTGTTTATGTGTATCGGAGACACTGATAGTATCGATTTGCACAATTCTTTTTCAGACGTCCTTGATTCCTACAATTCCAAAAAAACTAATTGTTTTATGGCGTTACTAATGGCAAAATAATATGCTTTATCACACAAGGACTTCTCGATTAGGGATGACATAAAACACTTAGTTTTAGTGAAACTGTAGGAACCACAGACGACTGATTGAAAATTGAAAAAGTGCAAATTGATGCTATTAGTGCTCCCAATACACATAAAAAAGTTGAAAACCTCTTTACAATCCCTTTAAGTGTAGCCTACGCACATTTTCTTGCAATAACCTTTTTACTTAGATGTGGAATAAGCTGTTGCAGTGATAAAAATCTGAATACTGATGTTATTATCTATTATTACCATTTTAGTAGGCTACCCATGGGGGTGAAGAGTTACATGCGAATTCTATAGCCAGTAGCAGTGACACCCCCCTCACTCCAACTCCCCCCATTTAAAAACCCCCACATAAAATAGAAAAATATACTAATTAAAATTCAATGATATACATGTACAGGAATTAAGCGCCTTATGTTGAAAATATTTCCAGTGGGGAGCGTGCCCCCAGACCCCTTAGAGCCTGTTTCTCGGCATTTAAAGTGCCTGTAAGCCCAATTAACACTTTTAATTGGGATGTTTCTTTAATGTATGGCATTGGGACATATCTTCTATGACTCTTGATAAATCGAAACCTGTTTTACCCAACAGGGAGCTTACGATGCTTGTGTGATGGATGTCAAATATGAACTGATGTTTTAAGGTGGAGAATAAGGCCATAACGAAGTTGCAGAGAAGAATAAATAGCGCCAATTTGAATAATGTATTAATTGTTTAAAACTGTTTATATACCTACACGATATTCATTGTCATTAACAAATTGCCAGCGGGAATAAAATATAAACTATATACATGTAAAGACATAATATGAGCTCAGTAATTTACACTTTAGGATTGAATCTCACAGGCTGTTTTGTACTCATCATTGAAAAAGACAACAACAAAAGACAGCCTGCCAGTAGGCTTGATAAGGGTCTTGTCGTATGAGATCGTACCATGGTTGGTACCTAACCCGTTGTCATGCCACATGCCTATCATCTGATCAGGGGTATTATGTTTATAGTCTCTCTGGCGAGGGGTCTGATTGGCTGTAGGCGATAGCATAAACTCCGATCTGATCGTTGCATTCCGTGATACAAGAAAGGTTGCTATTGCAGTCAAGGCGAAGTTCGTGATACCTTGACCATTGTATAGATGCAGTTTCTAATACTGGAAGAGTCTTGAATTATCATAACTACTTCAACAGCTGTTGAAAACCGTTTGTTCGTCGTATATAAAGGGGAATAATCCAAATTAATCATCAGAACATAGTCATCATGATACTGCTACAAAAGAGGCACTTCTCCCTGAGGTTTTTGCCAACCTATTGGCTTTATATTCCTTGAGACCAAATTAAAAATTTGAATCTTTATTGAATTTGAAGACAATGCTATGTTCTGAACAATTGCTACTACTATGCGACTGGAACTAGGCATCCTTTCATTTATTCATATCATACATATGCTTTGTCACTATTATACCTGTGGTTTTTGGTAACAGCATCATCTCAACATCCCATTCAGAGTTCTCATATCTAATATTGTTTATTCGGTATTAGTGCATTTCTTTCAATGACAGTAAAAGATCATGTTTCAATTCCTCCCTGTATGGAAAATTTACTTTTTAATTTAAATGATGACAGTGAACTTATAAACCATCAAACTCACTGACCATATCACCCTAAACTCAACCCTGCCTGTTTGTGTGTAGGACAACATAGTCGTTAGTAATTGTGTCGGTATCGAAGTTTAAATTTCGTATGAATTGAACTCCACAAAGTAGTGTGATAGGGGAGGTAGGCTATATTCACTCTTGCTACTCTACGACTGTTTTTATCAACAAGTCATCCGTTTCACATTCAGAGTTCTCATATCTCATATTGTTTATTTGGTTTGTTAATAGTAATCGTGTCTGTTGATTTAACCGTTTATCTGATTACATGATGTAAGAGCATCACACCCACGCTGCCAGCAGGTCTCCTGACGTATATCTTTCCAAATCGATATTTATTATTGATTTATTTTATCTTCCGTGTTATTCTAAACAATATGGTTTAATGTGATTTGATAACCAGAGAACTCACTGGATTTTATTCTTATATAACGGAACCGAATTTTATTTATACTTCGCTTGAGTTAGTGTTGTACAACGTTTCAACAATTTACATTGTCATCATCAGTCTATATGATATAGTACTTCTCTTAAGTTATTATTGTACAACGTTTCAACAATTTACATTGTCATCATCAGTCTATATGATATAGTACTTCTCTTAAGTTATTATTGTACAACGTTTCAACAATTTACATTGTCATTATCAGTCATATGATATACTTCTTAGTTTTATTGTATACAACGTTTCAACAATTTACATTGTCATCTTCAGTCTATATGATATACTACTCCTGGGTTATAATTATATACAACGTTTCAACAATTTACATTGTCATCATCAGATGAAAATGTCGCTTAAGGATTAATATGGATGTTACCTGTACAACGTTTCAAGAATTTACACTGTCATCATCAGATGAAAATGTCGCTTAAGGATTAATATGGATGTTATCTGTACAACGTTTCAAGAATTTACATTGTTATCATCAGATGAAAATGTCGCTTAAGGATTAATATGGATGTTATCTGTACAATAATTACGTTTACAACAAGTGTTTTGTTTGGGAGACAAAGCATGCTTACATTTTTAGGCCACCTGATGTCATTCAAAGTTAGATTATTGTTATTAAAACATAAACCGATTTATCACACAGTACTGGTTTCGAGTTAATCACACAGATTCATAAAAACGAAAAAACAGAATAAAATGGCATCCTTTGAAGTTGAAGATAAAAGGCATGGAATTGAATATAACTATTTAACAACAATCCAGTTACTTGAACGTGTTTACCAAGATCTTATTTGTTTATTTGTTACGCGTACGGATATTTTGCAGAAATGAGTAAAAAGGCTGACCTCTTACAGAAGGCCCTATATAGAAACTTTGTTTATTGATAATTGTTTAAGATCCTGTAGATATTGAGTTATGAATTATCCTATTTTATAGAGCTGGTGTACACCCCCTCTTTAATCATAGTCAGACATGAGTTATTTAATTTAACAGAGAAGCTCTAGAATAATGAAATTATGATTTGAAAACCTTATGACATTTACCCAGATATCTATAAATACAGCCCTACATCACCCATGCTTACTACATCAGTTGTTAATTGACTGTCCAACTAATCTGATAGAGAATGACATTTAGAATGTATGTATTAATGGCTGAGTTAAAGCTCCTGCGATTTGTCAAAATCAATTATATTAACGGCGTTCTAAACACCATATAATTATCAGGAATATACTCCATCTATCGACCGATGCAACCATATCCGTGGATTTAATGATAACATATTGAAAATGTCAACTGTGATATCATTTTTATACGGAAATAATTCTAAATAGCATCATTACAAGCTATCTAGTCTCTTCCAAATAGCTACTATGTTGACTAACTCAGCCGTAGTGGCACAAGGCGTTCCGAAAGAGTAAAATAATACAGGATTCAAAACCATACTACAATTTCCGAGATGATTATAGTGCACGGTCTCATGTTATATGTTTGTCATTGAATCTGAGGCGACCATAATTGGATGTTGTCGAGGAACTGTAAAGTCTTCATTGATATTAATGAATATGTCCAGTTTCTTCACTGTTTAATCTTCTGATGATCATTTATTTTGATTAGCTGTCATTGAGTTCCGTTACAACCACAGATAACTTCTGTTATCAAGAAGGTTGAAAAACAACAGGTCCGGTGATAAACAGCATAAAATCGTTGACGTTCTATCTTTAGGATTCTTCATCTTTGCGGTAATTTTAATAAGGCTGAAAAGTCTGGGTGGGCTGAAAATCGGACATGGATAGGCAGATGATGGGACAGGTGTAGGAAGATAATGGGACAAGGATAGAGTGATAATGGGACAGGGATAGTTGATAATGGGACATGGGTAGTTGATAATGGTACATGGATGGGTTGATAATGGGACACAGATAGGCTGATAATGGGACAGGGATAAGCTGATAATGGGACAGGGATGGTTTGATAATGAGACAGAGATAGGCTGATAATGGGACATAGATAGGCTGATAATGGGACAGGGATAGGCTGAAAATGGGACAGAGATAGACTGATAATGGGACATAGATAGGCTGGTAATGGGACAGAGATAGACTGATAATGGGACAGAGATAGGTTGATAATGGGACAGAGATAGACTGGTAATGGTACAGGGATAGTTTGATAATGGGGCAGAAATAGGCCGGTAATTGTACAGGGATAGTTTGATAATGGGACAGAGATAGACTGGTAATGGGACAGGGATAAGCTGATAATGGGACAGAGATAGGCTGATAATGTGACAGGGATAGACTGATAATGGGACAGGGATAGGCTGATAATGGGACAGAGATAGCCTGATAATGGGACATTGATAGGCTGATAATGTTATTAGTAATGAACTCACCCGTAACACATTCTTTATGCCCGTCTTTAAACTCCGATCTAATCTTTCGTAACAGTCGAATCAGTTTGTTTTCCAATGGGCCCTCGATAGCTGAGAATATAGCTGCGCCTATGACGAGATATAGGAGATAGAATAATGCCAAAACTAATAACCGGACGTTACTTCTTCTTAACACCATCCTGAAATATACCAAATTTTAGTTACTTCATTGAAGGTAAGAATATATATTGGGAATAGAGGCGGGGGGTTGCGGTTGGGGGCGTAAATATTATCCTTTCGGGTGGTATATATACAAAGCTGGTATCAGAACCTGAGAAAGTGAGTTCTAACAGTTGTTACAAAGAATAGGTGCAAAGAACAGCATTCCTATCGTAAATATTAAATACACTATCTAATTGAACTATATCGATTTTCTATCACAATAATATAGCATTAAATCATCAACGGCCTCATGTCCCCAGTCACCCCTATCAAACACAATTTATGAACCCTGAATTCCACCCCCACCTTTTTCAAACACAATTTATGGATCCTGAATTCCCAGGTACCCATATAAAAAGGCATTCTTGTATTTGGGAACAGAAAAAGAAAGCAATCGAATAGTTGTAATAAAGTATTACTAGAATCAGCTTGCAGTTCGGGATAAAGAATTTTCAGTTGTTAAAAGAAAAACTATAGTTTATATTTTTCCAGTCTTTCCTATTCGTAAGAAAATTACCAGATAGATTTGTAAGAAAGAAGCGAGCAGGGTTTATTGATCAATACACCCGAATGAAATTTGTAAGTCTTATCGTATGGATGACATTTAAAATAGATCGGCCATTTAGTTGCAGACATTCATCAACATCCCTTATTCCCCATGAAGCCCTATTAAGTTCTAAATACATTTGACAAGATTAGAGCGTACATTAACGAGTTATTTCATGTCATAAATACACGTTAAATGGTCATTAATATGTCCTATAATAGAATCAATCATCTGACTATTTGTGACCATTTGATTTACGCATTAGCGTCCAATGTCCGGTTACTATTTCAATACTAGACCAGTTCTATGCAATATATATTGGTAATCAAATGACAAGCACTAAAGTATGGATGGAAGATGATACAATATGGACACTAAAAACGATGTCAACAAGACGCTTTTATAATAATAAGCTCCCAATGGGCTAACCTTCAGACCCTATTGCCCCGATTTCCCCTAGTTGATATAACTTTGCTCAAATAAAGGTTCATACTGCATCTTCACAATGTCAAACTATTACGAACTACGTTTAATACCTTGAGTGCAATAGTCACCTTTTTGTAATACGTTTGTTTGTTAATGCAGCGATTTAATTGGATTGTACTCTAGCGAATACAGCCAATGAGTCCCTCGACATAATGACTTTCTGTCAGGCTCTGATTGGCTGTATTCGGTAGCGTACAATCCAACCAAATTTCTGCATTCTTTGATATAAGGAAATAACCCAATGAAGTTAAGGTATTAAACGCAGTTCGTGATAGCTTGACATTGTAATAATAAAGATCACTGCATAGCACGCCACTCTTAAATTATATACTTCCCTGCACATGTCAATTCAAAACTTCAAACGTGTTCAGATTGTAAATGAAAGTTACACCACTGTTTTAGATTTATTTTTATTAATGTCAACCTACACAGTCTACTCAGAGACATTCATCGCTATACTTGTGAGATCGAGAGGTAACCAAATTAGAGAAATAATGGCATGGCTCTTCTCACTAGACGAGAAAATAATAGCAACTTTATTATTTCACTCCAAAGCTTTACAGGTTGAATCAATAGGATTTAGATCAAATTGTCCCGATCAAGGTCGCTGTGACTTAGAATTGAAATGGAGGTCTACACCAGCAACGATCTGCGCCGTTCTGTTGGCAGGACCTGTATGGGAAAGCTTTTCATAAATCACATCTCTCGAAAATTGGAAATAAGACAATATACTGTGACACTGTGGTACGTTTATAGTCTTTTATCCCGATCAGATGCAGAAAAGTAGGATATAAAACTCCTTTCCAAGTTCTCCACATGTCAATCGAGGCCTGTGTATAAATAGTGCGATTATCATGACATTGTTATCCTAATGGGTAAAAATTTCAGGGGGTCGGGCAAACATTTCTCTGGGTGGAGCCTGCCTCACCCCCACCTCCTTTAGTTACTGGACTGTTGTATGTGCTGATTTGGAAGGATAAATTAGACGTTGAAAACAACTCGTTACCCATGTCCTTAGGGACACAATAATTATAACCATATATAACTCTCATAGTTCTGTCACGGAATCTGACTGTGTTATTTATCTATATTGTAACAGAGTTATATAATAGTAGGCGTTAATTATCAATTGTTAAATATCACAGTAATCAACATTATTGTTACAGTAATTACAGTCTTTCTCGCTACTGGAAATCTACAAATATGTACGCCTGTCTTATACGATAACCTCTCTGGTTTGTATTGGAAGTAAGAACTGAAATGATATTTTACATCCTACTGTACTTCAATATGTCACGACGGATAACGTGACTAAGCAAAAGTTTGCTTGGAAATTCCTCTGCTGATCTCTCTCTTAGACGTCCGATAATGATTCCCATTCCGATCTTCCGACTAATCACAAGAAAGTAGCCGAAAAATGATTACTTTCTGTAATAACAGTGAGAAATGTGAAAAGACCTGGGGAAAATGGAACAAATTTTCATTTCCTATGAAAACAGATTCCATCTTTAATTTAACACACGGTATTGTCTTGTATATATCAGTGCAGTAACTAGATACTCTCTTGTGAATATAATGTTTTATTACAGTGTAAATATATTGATTTTCTCTATTTTCTACACAAATATTCATACAAAACATTCAGTTTGAACATCTTATTACTTAATAATTAAACCAGAAATCCAATAAACGGAAATTGAACGTGGTTTATGAACGTAGAAAACTTCCCTCCATTTCCTTAAAAAGCCACAATTGTATAATGTTCCAGAAAACAACATCCATAAAAGGGCATTGTTAAAGATGGGGTTCCTTAAAACCTTCAAATTAAGTAAACTTTTCGATTAATTGGTGTATCTAATTAATTATCATGTATTCTTAATTCTTATCATTATGTTCTTATTGCATATAATTAAGAGTTTAAACCAATCATAAATGTCCATGTTTGTACAGTCTGGATAAACATAAAAATAAGTTTTGACCTTTCTTTATCGGTCACTCATTTCTGCTGGTAATTCTATTCTAGTTTAGCTAATTTTGAATTAATTATGGACATGTGAGACAAACGGGTATTTTTCCAAGTCATTAGAACATCTCTACTTTCTATTCATATAAGTATTAGCAATTTTATTTTCATAAATGAAAATAAGGGAACTCATCTTTAATATGGATTATTTAATTTTAATAATATAATGGAACGAATTTAATCTGGAAAATTAATCGACGAATCTTTAAAATCAAGCACATGGCAGTTGTATTAAGGCATACCTTTAACATAGAGAATATCTCAGAATTTGTGCTCACGCATAATATACAGGCATACTCTTAATACCAGGGGTACAAATAACAAAATACAACATTAAATACCCATATAATTCTTTGTCTCTCGAACTCGTTGACACTGCTCCATACTTAACGTGTTTCACAATCGCAGACTAACATCGTATAAGGGACCGAGGTAAGAACACCGGTCAATCCACATGCTTCAATATATAAACCTTAACGATTTGTTTTGTAAATATGAACACAAGCACGGAACACGTGAATATCATAAATGTTGCATGCAACCTCACTGACTGGTGGAACCGGACTTAGAAAAAAGCCCCCCCCCCCCTTAAAAAAGATTGTGTCACAATGACATTTAGACAATACTTACAATGTAACAACCCCGACTTCTTACTTTCTTTTACCAAACTTTTTCTAAGCACTCTCCTTCATCTTTCTAATGACAACACAACCGGAAATTAAGTTCGCTATTAGAAGGAAAAATTTCAAAAGATAATCTGAGCCAAATCACCGGCTCTCTTTTCATGACATTTGTCCTTTTTTATACTACTGAACTGAGCTTTGAATTCATAAGGTAGAATGCTTTCAATTTCAGAACATCACTCTTAGACTAGTTCAAGTTATTGATTCCGATTTATTTTCCTCTAAGATCCATTACTCTCTAGTAAAAGACTGAAATATTGAAGTTGAACGGATGAAGGTTCAATACTTTTATGACTTCATTAGTGGCTATAACATTTTTATGTTTAACCCATTGGAAAATATCTAATATGACAGAAAGGAAAAAATACCGACTCAAAATCTCTATTCAGCTTCCAGTAAAATCCGAAGTGATTGGATTGGTTTCGTGCTTTCTATGTCTTCAGTGCATAAGTGCTTTTTGCGAACTCATTGTTCTCAACAACTCGAAAAACTTTTAATAACTATTTTTAAGTGATTTGCTCTCGGTTACCGATTTTCTTATTTATTACTTGAAGTGAAGCTAGTTAAAACATTTCAATACATGGCCTTGACCAACATACTTGTATCTACAGTAAGAATGGTTGTCGAAATCACAAACTGAAGTTATGCTTTGATTTGACCAAATTTCAAATGTTGAACGAAATTGTTCATAGTATTGTCTCTTCCACACCATTACACTACATATAGTGATATAAACATGGCAACAGAAACAGTTATGTTTAAATCTTGCCATTGCAAAATCTACATTGCCGATAGTCTTAAAAAGGTTTATTAGCGCTAAAGAAAGAAACAAGTCGAAAGTGTAGTTTATATAGTTCTAATCGATAAGAGGAATAATACAGCTAGATTTTGTGTTGGATATAGAAAAGTGAATGCACTAACAGATGATTAAGTGCATCTGTCGCCTTAAACGATATAACGTCTAACTTATTAAAATGTCGTAAGAGTTTCTGTCTTGGATTTAGCTTTAGGTTATTGGCCATTGGAGAACGTTTATACACCTTACACGGACCTTTAAGATGGCTGTAGGTGACTCTTACAAGCTATGTCTAGTATGTAGCCTACACGATTAAATTGTTATCTCTGGGCACATCCAAGTAATTCCAATATGGCCACTTAATTTCAGGCTAATCACCAGACTAGAAAAGAAATGACCTGAAATTTAATAAAATTCTCCTTACCAGACGACAACCTAATAAATATTGGCGGGAAAGGAAGCTACACCTCTCCTATTCTATTATTACCATCAACATTCTATCACGCTCGTGATTAAAGACGAAGCTAGATTAATTTTTATAATCCTTCTGTGAGAGAAAATAATAGCCTTCCCTAATCTCAATAATTAATTAAATTAGACGGATGGAAAACATTCCAAAATGGTGGACATTTCCACAGCGTTTATCGTAGCCTACATCCAATTGTTGTCGCTTTCAGTCTCAAATTAAGACATAACGAAGGTGCACTAGGATGGTATACGCTACAGTCAAACTCGGGTGAGATGGCATTGGGCTTCATGAATTTACAACCGTTTTCATGTACAGTGCCTGCCCAGATCGCATGATATGCTTAATACCATATACTAATTGTATAATTGTATATTATACACTTGGACTAGTATGACATTCTATGACCTACTGTAGTAAGTAGCATAATACATATAACGAAATCATAATAGGACGACAAATTCCAAAAATATTTCTCATAGCTATTAACTATTCGGAAGTATTCAATATGATATTTCCCAAGATATCACTACTGTATAAATTGATAAAGTAGCTGCTTTATTCATCATGACAATCCTTAAATGGTGGAGACGGTAGGGCGTAAAACTTCATTTAATATGATATCTCCTGTGCTATAACTAACTACTGTATAAATTGATAGAGAAGTATTTTCATTTATCACGACAGCTCCTCGTTACTTTATTATCTATAAGTGGAATAGATAATTACCATGGAATAAATACGTCTGGAAGACTGTAACTATTCCTTCTCTCTCAGGCTCAATGTCGTTTTTTATGTGTATTTGAGACACTGATAATATCGATTTGTACCATTATTATTTTCAGTCGAAAGTCTGAGGTTCTTGCAATTCCACTAAAATATCGCAGCTTTATTATCAGCTTTTGCAATAATGACGTTGTAAAACGCTTAGTTTGAATGGAATTGCAAGAACCCACAGATATCTGACCGAAAATCGGAAAGGTACAAATCGATACCACAAGAGTGTTCTGAGTACATGTACACATAAAAAGTTAAGTTAAGTTAAAACAAAAGTTGGTATGCTGCAACTATAGATGCTACGTTTACCACTGTTCTCTCAATTGTTACGAAGAAAACCGATAACTTCTGAATAATACCGAAGTCTGTAAGATTGATTATTACAAGCGATACCGGAAATTGAATGAGAGCTAAATATTTCAGAGTCACGAACCGACTAAAGAATAACAGAATATAAAATCAATTACTATTATATGGGGTCAATACTGAGACTCGATAACAACATAGACTTATAATAGGGTATAGATTTCCATAGGTCGTGGTATGGTGGTAAGTTCGCGTCTACAGTGATACGGTTGGCGAACGTTTTGGCTAGATTTTGAAGCATGCTCAATTACTACTCCTCTCATATCAGTACTAAAGTCGTAATAGTGTGCGAAAGTCTATGGATCGCGTTTGATTTCTAAGAATTTTTTAAACAGATCACAGCGTTCAGGGAATATGGGGGCGAAGGGGCAATTATTTTTGAATTTCTACTATGTTCTATTAATATTGAGACCGTAATTCCCTTTTTTATAGGGTTTTAGAGGGTTCTTGAAGGTCATAATGGAATTCTGAAAGGTGGAGGAGGGGGGGGGGGGGGATATATCATAACTGGTCATTGGGAAAATAAGGTTGGACAGAGGATTCGCTAACTTTAAATACATATTGAATTTCAACAACATATTACTATGGTTAATACATCAAATACAACTAGCGCATGCTTCGAAAATAAACAGAAAAAATATTGATCATTCAGTCATAACCACCTGTTCATATTTATAACAACAATTAACACTAATATTGTTTTTTTACAAATTGTTTTTTAAAGAAAATCTAGCAAATTAGAATTGGTATAGCAGATAGGATTGGATTGGTCTCCGAACTGAGGGTACAAGCCAATGCCACCAATTGGGGTTGCAAAGAGAAGCGAAGAATGCCAACACTTAACTTCTATTGGTCAAGGTTTCAACCCCCGTGTATTATAGAGTGTCTTCTTTGATGGAAATACAGTTTTAATTTTAACACTATTGCTTCCTTTGACTGCGATAGGGTCCATAGTCAACAGGTAGAAAATATAAAACAAACACGGAGCACTATAAACAATAAATATAGGAGTTTACAGTAGTTCTCGTCCACTGAACTTGAAATAACTTAAGTTAGACATTAACTTTGAATGATTTCCCGTTTAAATTCCAATACTTTTCCGATATAGCATGCTATTGTACGAGACTAAAAACTATATATAGATGAATTTTAATTAACTCTCTCAATCCACAGGGATGAAAACCATTTGTCTACTGATATAGAAATCTATTATAGTAATGTAAGCTATTGTTATATTAGAGAGGTCGTCCCAGATGAATTGTTGTCATAAATAAAAGTAATTAGTTTTCAGTAATTTCTTTACTTGTTTACATCAAGCTGTAGAGCAGAATGGCATCGGCGAGAGACAGATTCTAACTAACGTAAAACTTATTAAAACAGAGACCCTTGGCTGAACTACTTCTCCACGAATTCATGAATTGTGTAGATTGGTACAACAGATACAGCTCAGAGCAATGGATCAGCTAAGCTGTTTGATCTAGACATCGTGGCTGAGTATTATTATTATCCTACTCATTTTAAGAAAGGCAAGGTCCGGTAGACTGGAAGACCAACTACAGAATCCCAACAATTATAAACAAAAGCACTTTATGCAAGTATTTAACATGTCATTTTCTAATCGTAGTTTCGGAATTACATATTGTAATAGCAGTTGTATCAAGTAGTGTTAAGATGACGTTCTATTGAACTGTCTAGATTACAAAGCACTTAACTAGTTGTCCTTTATATGAAAACTAATATGGATGCAATTTGTTTTTTATTCTGGTCTCTTACAAAGACATTATTGACAAAATCGTGACTAATTTTCTGAAAAAGGGAAAATCTTTTGAATTTCAGTCTGATCACCGCTGGGAATACCAATATTCCAGAAATATTTAAAAGATGACAGAAATATAAAAATAGTCTTCAAGTCTCGCATGATTCATTAACCTTACCCATTAATCTAATGACCCACGAGGAAACCTTTTACATTCTATCTTGTATTCCATGATGGCCGATTAGCGACTAGAATAGACTCGAATTGGTTAATCAATAACAGACTTAAAATTTGTTGGTTCTAAAATGGAATAATTTGGCATAAGCACAACCTTAATCTTCGGATACTTTAGACTTAATGGGAAGCAACCAGTGGCGCAGCCAGGGGGGCACCCGAGCTACGAAGCTACGAGATTACATCTAAAGCGATTTTGGAAGTGACAGTAGAATAAATTTTTCATTTTATGGTCCATAGAAGAAGGGATGAACCAAAAAAAGTTACACAACTTGACGCAACAGGTGCATCTCTAAGGGGTTGTTAAAAGGTTGCTGTAAATAAGGCAGTCAACCTAGCAAGATACCAGCTAAGTGAGGATACCTGCTAACGTGGGGGTGGGGGGGATGTATACGGTCACAGTACAGATACCAGCTCACCTAGAGAATGGTAAGTGCCTTAGTAAGGATACCGGTTAACCAGCCAACCTGGAGGATGGAAATAGTCACAGGAATGATACCAGTTAACCTGGAGGATGGAAAGGGTCACAGTAAAGATATCAGCTAACCTGGGGAGGGGGGGGGGAGGTAAGTGTCACGGTAAGGATACCAGTTAACCAGCTAACCTTTGGGGTTGAAAGTGTCACAGTATGGATACCAGTTAACCTGGAGGATGGAAAGGGTCACAGTAAAGGTATTAGGTAACCTGGAGGATGGTTAGTGTCACAGCAAAGATACCAGTTAACCAGGGGGATGGAAAGGGTCACAGTAAAGATATCAGTTAACCTGGAGAATGGTTAGTGTCACAGTAATGATATCAGCTAACCTGGGGGTGGAAAGGATCACAGTAAAGATATCAATTAACCTGGAGGATGGTTAGTGTCACAGTAATGATATCAGCTAACCTGGGGGTGGAAAGGATCACAGTAAAGATATCAATTAACCTGGAGGATGGTTAGTGTCACAGTAAAGATACCAGTTAACCAGGGGGATGGAAAGGATCACAGTAAAGATATCAGTTAACCTGCAGGATGGAAAGGGTCACAGTAAAGATATCAATTAACCTGGAGGATGGTTAGTGTCACAGTAATGATATCAGCTAACCTGGGGGTGAAAAGGATCACAGTAAAGATATCAGCTAACCTGGAGGATGGAAAGGGTCACAGTAAAGATATCAGTTAACCTGGAGGATGGTTAGTGTCACAGTAATGATATCAGCTAACCTGGGGGTGGAAAGGGTCACAGTAAAGATATCAATTAACCTGGAGGATGGTAAGTATCACAGTAATGATATTAGGTAATCTGGAGGATGGTAAGTGTCACAGTAATGATATCAGCTAATTGAGGATTGAAATGATCACAGTGAGG
>NW_008707965.1:939367-944103 GCF_000327385.1 Lottia gigantea | reverse complement strand
AGGATGGTTAGTGTCACAGTAAAGATACCAGTTAACCTGGGGGTGGAAAGGGTCACAGTAAAGATATCAGCTAACCTGGGGGTGGAAAGGGTCACAGTAATGATACCAGCTAACCTGGAGGATGGTTAGTGTCACAGTAAAGATACCAGTTAACCTGGGGGTGGAAAGGGTCACAGTAAAGATATCAGCTAACCTGGGGGTGGAAAGGGTCACAGTAATGATATCAGCTAACCTGGAGGATGGTAAGTGTCACAGTAAAGATACCAGCTAACCCGGGGGTGGAAAGGGTCACAGTAAAGATACCAGTTAACCTGGAGGATGGTTAGTGTCACAGTAAAGATACCAGCTAACCTGGGGGTGGAAAGGGTCACAGTAAAGATATCAGTTAACCTGGAGGATGGTTAGTGTCACAGTAAAGATACCAGCTAACCCGGGGGTGGAAAGGGTCACAGTAAAGATATCAGTTAACCTGGAGGATGGTAAGTGTCACAGTAATGATATCAGCTAACCTGGAGGATGGAAAAGGTCACAGTAAAGATATCAGTTAACCTGGAGGATGGTTAGTGTCACAGTAAAGATACCAGTTAATCTGGAGGATGGTTAGTGTCACAGTAATGATATCAGCTAACCTGGGGAGGAGGGGGGAGGTAAGTGTCACGGTAAGGATATCAGTTAACCAGCTAACCTTTGGGGTTGAAAGTGTCACAGTAAGGATACCAGTTAACCTGGAGGATGGTAAGTGTCACAGTCATGATACCAGTTAACCTGCAGGATGGAAAGGGTCACAGTAAAGATATCAATTAACCTGCAGGATGGAAAGGGTCACAGTAAAGATATCAATTAACCTGCAGGATGGAAAGGGTCACAGTAAAGATATCAATTAACCTGGAGGATGGTTAGTGTCACAGTAAAGATACCAGTTAACCTGGAGGATGGTTAGTGTCACAGTAATGATATCAGCTAACCTGGGGGTGGAAAGGGTCACAGTAAAGATATCAATTAACCTGGAGGATGGTTAGTGTCACAGTAATGATATCAGCTAACCTGGGGTGGAAAGGGTCACGGTGAAGATATTAGGTAACCTGGAGGATGGTAAGTGTCACAGTCATGATATCAGCTAACCTGCAGGATGGAAAAGGTCACAGTAAAGATATCAATTAACCTGGAGGATGGTTAGTGTCACAGTAAAGATACCAGTTAACCTGGAGGATGGTTAGTGTCACAGTAATGATATCAGCTAACCTGGGGGTGGAAAGGGTCACAGTAAAGATATCAATTAACCTGGAGGATGGTTAGTGTCACTGTAAAGATACCAGTTAATCTGTGGGATGGTTAGTGTCACAGTAATGATATCAGCTAACCATTGAGGATTGAAATGGTCACAGTAAAGATATCAGCTAACCTGGGGGTGGAAAGGATCACAGTAAAGATATCAGTTAACCACCTGGGGGATGGTGAGTGTAACAGTAAGGATACCAGTTAATCTGTGGGATGGAAAGGATCACAGTAAAGATATCAGCTAACCTAGAGGATGGTTAGTGTCACAGTAAAGATATCAGTTAACCTGGAGGATGGTTAGTGTCACAGTAAAGATATCAGCTAACCTGGGGGATGGTAAGTGTCACAGTAAGGATACCAGTTAACCAGTTGACTAGCTAACCTAGAGGGAGGAAGTGTCACAGTAAGGATACCAGTTAACCAGCTAACCTTAGGGGTTGAAATAGTCACAGTATGGATACCAGTTAACCTGGAGGATGGAAAGGGTCACAGTGTGGATACAAGCTAACATGGAGGATGGAAAGCGTCACAGTAAAGATACCAGCTAAGCTGGAGGATGTAAATGGATACCATTTCTCCAGCTACTCTGGAGGTTTGAAAGCATCAGCTTAATCTAGAATGTTTAATGGATTACGGTAAAAGTATCTACTAATCTATAGGGTATAAATGGATAGAAAATCTGTTACTAAATAAGAGAGCGTGTAAAGACTTAGAGAGTGCTTCAGATCGGCAGTAGAACTATCAATGCCCAGATATATGTTCGTGTCCGTTACCACAATCCTAATACCTTACTCCATGCTGAGATTGCAATATTAATCATATATTAAGAATAGAAGTTTATTTGCTAATCAAAGCGTTCAAACATAAATTTACAATCAAACAAATCGTGCAAAACAGGAAAAGAAAACAAACAAACAAGCTATATATTGCCTGTGATTAAGCATACTGCCTTTTATCTTAAATGATCACATACATAATATATATTAATATAATATAAACCAATAACATTTAAAATCCGACTGGTATTGTTTATCAAGCAATTACTTCAATATGTTACAGATGAAAAGATAAACAAGCTTCCAATCTATGTTATATTATTATTAAGCTTTCAGGTTCTAATCGTTTGCTGGAATACAGATCTACTTAAAATATTGAACATCGGAAAGCGTCGATGCCGAAGAATTACACCCATGACCCAAACAGTATGTCACAAGTAAATGAATGAATAGTTTATATTTTTCATTATCCGGTCTGAAAATATGTATCGGAATATTAAGATCATCCAGTCGGATGTTTCAACTCATTTCTTAAAACAGAAGGTACCATAACGAGGTAGACCCAAGGTACCCATGAAGTAAAATACAGCGTTAATATTTAGTTAGTTAGTTAATAACCGTGTTATGTAACTCTGGAACTATTAAAGACTTTTAGGAATGTATTGAGTATGTTTTACTACTACATATGGAAGTGTTCCCGATATTGCCCGCCTAAAATTCGGTTAAGCCCCTATTTCATTGACTTACATAGTGCACAAAGTTTTAAACATGCACCAATTTGATCTTACCTTATTTGGGCATATCAGATCGCCTGCTAAATCCGATGTTTGCACACTGTACTCAACAATATGGAACTACTTTACAGAGAGAATATTCCAATGATGCCTGGAAGTCGTGAGAAATGGCACGATCTCGACTCTAATGCCATCTCATTATAGTCGTCTGCTCTCGTCAATATTGCCGGTAAAGTGACGTCACGTGTCCACTCCAATTCTATTCTCAATATTGATTTTTTCTATTGGATTTAAACCGTTGTGTTGACAGTATTGTCGTTATGAGACATATTCAATTATTGTGGTCTGAATTGGGATTATATTAAAGAGTTCTTTCCCATTAAATTTAATCTTACTGAATTGCGAGTTGCATTGTCGTTTACATGACGATTAGGTTTCGTAGGTTCGAATCCATATCTTATGTCAGTGTCGGTGTTTCCTTGAGTTGGCCCGGTGTAGGCTTTCAGCCTTTCAGACACTGCTCGCGATTGTCGGAGAAACAGATAGGTATAGGTATTTACCGGCCCGACCACATTATTTATCAGAATCGCATCATACTAAAAAATTTAGAACTAAAATCTTAATCTTCCAGAGAAAAGTGTCCAAGCAATACCTAACAATATGAGATAAAGGTTATCTTCCCTTGAACTTTTAGTGAAATGGGTTTATCTATTGACTGCTTATAACGTTAATCCGTAGTTCAGATTACCAAAACCGTTTATAATCACGCTTGTACTATAGCTTCGATTATCAAGTAACTATTGATTATAATGAATAACTAATGAAGCGATTTATTTACTCGTATCCTAGCAACAAATACAAGTTTTGAAGAGTAGATCGTATTATACTTAATAAGAAAAATGGCGATTCAATAGTAAACACTGGATTTAAATTGACGAGGAAAGGTAGGTCATTTGCCGCTATTGTAATTTTTGATTGAGTACAATTTGAAACCTCAAGTTCACTATAGCTGTGTGGTATGGATTTGGTACATATTGGTCAACACAAAGAGAAGCTTCTTCGGGGACCAAAGCTTATTATTTCAAGTTTTTTCCTCTTAATGTTGGTATTTTCATAATGATTGAAAGACAATAAATTACTATTCAAAAGAAGACACCGACACGGGAGTAAAATACTTTTTGAGGGCATCAGGGATCAACTTGTAAAATGCTTGCTCGCTAAAGGTGCCAAGGTCTCCACCCAAGCATTTGTTGAGATGGAATATTTGGTTCAGTCAACCTGAATTTCCATTATCAGTAAAGCAAAACTCCATTTATTTTCAAAATTCATTATCGTGTATATCTTATTTTTACCTATACATAAATATGTGTGTCAATGGATTTTGATTATGAAATGAATATTAGGAGGGACTTTAAGAGTACAATACATTCTAGAATATGAGTCTGTATGGATTATAAACACCTTATTTCTTAAACACAACGTTTCGACAAGATTCCACTGGTCGTTATCAAGTGTACAAAACACCAATCGCCTATCAAACAAAATACTTTAATTATGTTGTATTAACACTTTATTTTTCGATTTTTTTTATAGAAGTTATTAACCTTTACTGAGATCACAACCATTTGAAAGACAAGATCACAAACAGCCATTATGGAGCAAGAAGCACACAATAGGCTTATGCAGGTGTATAAAATGAACATAACAGATCGCCTTGAAAGATGGCGAGAAAACAAACAAGATACAACCACTCAAGCCAATATCATTGATTATACAAATGACGTATTCTTCGCTATGAGGCATCACTCAAATGAATGGATCCAAAAACATCGTACTATTCTGTGCGAGTATATAGAAACGCAGAAAGACATTATTACTGTAATTTGTGAAGGAGCAATGACCATTCCGGAACCGATTGCGTCAAGTCCGTTCGTCCAGGCTGCCTTGT
>NW_008707965.1:921568-938356 GCF_000327385.1 Lottia gigantea | reverse complement strand
TAAGTGCAGTACACATATTTTACCAGAAGAATTGTAGCGATATTATTCTCTTTCACTTGCAGGCTCAAGTCAAGAAATTGTTAATCCGGGTTTTGATGATCATCCACAACGTGGCCATGACCGACGCCAACATTCCACTTTTACAAGAATTGAAATTTGCTCCCGTCCTGAAAAATTACCTTTCATTCACGAATGACACAATTAAATTGACGGCAATTCTCGGACTCGCGGATATCATGACGGAAGAAGAGAGCCACTATGTAGAAACCAATAACGAAGTCATAATATTCCTCCTTATGACATTTAAACGAGCATTATTTGCCTCGTCCCGAACAGCTAAAGACGGCAATGGAATGATTTGGGGTGTATTGGAACTTGCTAAGGGTAAGTGTAGGGCTTCTGTAGCACAGTCAGAAAGAGCCGTGGAATCACACCATTTGCTTGGTTTTGTTTGCTTATGAAAGTCTGGGGAACTTGAACAAATGATCTTTCCTCATTATTGCAGTCGACCCAGCTGAAAAAATCAATGCCAAAATATTGGACAAGCTGATACAGCCAAGGTAGAATGGTTCTTTGTGAACCTAAGTTGATATCCTTGTAAAAAATGTTTTTTTTCTTACCTTTCTGTTTTTTGAGATAAATCCGCTCTGTTGGTTTTATACCACTGGGCAGAAGCGGAACAGCTTGGTGATACCACAGTCCCTTTATTTTTTTTCTGATATATTTCTTCTGCATTGTAATCTAACGCGTTTTCTACTACAGCCCCGTTCAATGAAACATGTGTATTCAATTAAAGCGTGAAAGATAGAGCACGTTTCTTGATGAAAATGACGAATTGTGGGATAGCCAAACACGAAGTGGCTGTCATATTGCTCTACTTTGGATTTCGCTATCCCGATTGTGTTCACAAAATACTCTTTGATTGGTTAAACATAATGTCATTAGAACGGGACTGCATGTGGTAGAAAACTTGTTTGATTGCTACAGTAAGAAGGTCTTGATGCCACAACCTCTTATACCATGGGCGATTGGTGAGTTCTGCACGTTCTGGATTCATAAAATCATGCGGACATTGAATAAAACAAGTTGGAACAGAGTATTTTAAAATTGTATCCACTTATCCAGAAATCTTTGTTTCATTTTTTCAGGAATTGGGCGACTAGCTAGTAATGATGGTAACAAGAAATTACTGGTTGAAAAAGGAAGTTTACCACTCCTACTTAAACTAGCTAAATCAGATGACCTCGAAGAACAAAAGGGTAGGTCAAGGTCGAGGTCAAACTTTCTGAGCCTAATTCTTATTTAGCAAAAAGTTATTTGGACAGATTTAACTTTTTTCTGATGACAAAAACTGTCATTGTACCAATCTAGTTTGTTGAGATCAGAAAGTAAGCATGGCGACAAATATGGCACTCAATTTGATTTGTGTCGAGTACCAGTTTATCCTTATCCGGTTTGTGCCTTATTGGTGTAAGGATAATTGTCTGATATGATATACTCTAAAGAGTAACTCACCTTTCGAAGAGTCTTCTGTAGGAAATATTGTCTATTTGGTATTAATTTTTCACTCTACTGTTTTGTGTTACAGAGGCATTGAAATCAATGTGGGCTTTAGCTTTCAATGAAGAAAATCAAGACAAGATAATCGAGCTACCGGGTTTAATAGAGTTTTTAGATGATAAGAATAGGACTGGATTCTCGGACACCAGGTCTACTTGTTACGGTATTCTGTGGACTATGAGGACCAAACTTCAACAGTCCAGTCAGTTTAAGGCCATAGGTAAGTAAATATTCACAAGAGTTATCTTTCTTGAAAAGACTTGTCTTTCTTGCAAAGAGTTGCCTTTCATAGAGGAAACATCAGGAACTTTCGGTTTTAGAAAGATTTTAAAGGGTAATCTTCCTTTGTTCAATCCGATTCTTTGTTAGTGCTGAATTCTTATCAAAACAGACTCTTTGATTCGAGTTTTACTGAAATCAACAATGAGCGAGTTGTATAAGCGATGAACTGTAAAATCTCCATGTCTCCAAAATCATACTTTTAACCGGCTATCTGTTGCGTTGTAGGGGATCGTCTGGTTGTCAAGAAGACTATGTCTCCGTCCAAGACATTCACAGAGAAGGGAGAACTTGAGACGTCGGAGAAGGACAGCAAAAACAAAGGTCACGTGATGATCAGCTACCAATGGGGAGACCAGGAGATCTTGAAGCGAGTTCGAGATAAAATAAGGGGAAGTAAGAAGAAAGTTTGGATGGACATTGATGATATGGAAGGCAGTACGTTACAAGCTATGGCTGATGCCGTAGAAAACGCTGACATTGTCCTGATCTGCATGTCCAGAAAATATAAAGACAGTCCTAATTGTAGAGCAGGTAAGCTAAGATTAGAGTTAAGGTTCATTGTAAAACATGATCATGGGTAAACTGGGTTCCGTTGTTTCTAAATTGTTAAAAAAATATATAAACATGATCGGAAAAGAGGAACTTTGTTTTTTCTGTAATTGAACCCAGAGAACACTCGGTCTACATCCTTGATAACCAATATGACAAAATTTTTTTGAATAATCAATAACTTTTGTAACATAACTATAGTCTTACGGCGTGTGAATCTTTGGGGAAATTGCTACACCCGAGGAATCTTTGCTAAATTCAAAGTAACGTTTCATTAGATAACCTAATTTTACTTAATTGAAAATATGTAATTTGGCGTCTATAGATATCTACAGATTGGAGTCGGTGTTTAATGATCTTTTCCTTCTTTGACTTTTTAGAAGCAGAATACGCTCATCAGCTACGAAAGACAGTTATACCGCTGATCATGGAGAGAAGCTACAAGCCAGATGGTTGGCTCGGTATGATCCTAGGAGCTAAATTATTCTACGATTTCAGTGGAAAATATCCTTTTGAGAGTAAAATTGAAGGTTTGTTAAGGGAGATAAGTCAAAAATTGAATCTTGGTGATGGTGCCGTGGCGGGACCAACCGGAAGTAAAGGTGTCGATGTTGTGGACGGCCCCGATCAGGTAATTTTTTGTTATCTTGAGTTATTCAGAGACATTATCATTAGCAACTAATATTATCACAAGGAAATCTTGTATCTTGTTTCTTCGTTGCCTATTTCTATATATCTTATAAACAGAACATATATGTTTATATATAAGTCGCAATTCACATGTTAAAATCCAAATAGACAAGCTGGACACATAACGTACCTATCATGGTATATTCAGGTTAAAATAAAAATGATATCTTCAAAAAATAAATTCCATATATTTACAGAAAATAGTACCAGTTCAAAATGATATGGTGTACGCCCCATATAAAGCCCCACCCCCTAAATTAGGAGAAGTCAAGTCTTGGAATGCTGCTCAGGTCAAAGATTGGTTGAAGAAATATGGTTTGTCGGGGTAAGTCAGGATCATTCGTTGCCTTTAGTTTTGAGCTTCCGTGTCAATGCGTCTTGCCCTGTAAGACAAGGCTCGTAATAGCTTGACATTGTGAAGGTAAAATATTATAAATATATTGTAGATTTTTTATTGTTTTAATGACAGAAAGATTAGTCTATTTACATGTTATGCAATTAACATATTCGTCATGAAACCAAGCAGATCAAAATGTTAAAAGCATTAGAGATTGAAATAAAAATAAAGAATTGGTCATTGTATTCCAAAATATTGAAATCGACCAAGGACCCAGGAAGGGTTAATAGAAAGAAAAAGGTTTAAAAGCCCTGGTTTTATGAATCTAAAATGGGGTATAGTATAGATAAACAGGTTTATCCATTAGTTCTTAATACCTAAACGTCTTTAGAGATTTCAAATATTTTGTATTTTTTCCAGAACGAGGGTAGAGAAGTTGACCGGTAGAGAAATAGCCTTTTTACAGAAATTACAAGCTTCGGTAAGAATTTTACCCTTTGTTGCAATTCATACTTAACTCATTAATGCGAATAGGATACCAGGTTGCAGTAGAAAATTGCATTACCATGTGTTATGACAATGTATTCTGAGGGATACAAAGGGCGTGTCTTGTTTAGACAAACCCTAACCTTGCCTTAAGCTACAATGAAATTGACATGCCTTTGCAGGACTTTGATCAAAGAAAGTAATTGTTTCATCAAACTTCCAATCTGTAGAGGCCGAGCTTTGGATCATAGTGCAAAGTCTCAATATAGTCATCAACATTATTCTAAAATTTCCATGTGTGTCTGGGGACACTAAAAGAGACACAGACGTCTGAATGACGCAAGTCGATGCTTTCAGTGATTTCTACAAGACAATCCCTTTAAGGATTAAGGATTAAGATCCACTGAATTTCTTGTTTCAGACACCAGAGTATTATTATATGACAGTAAAGACTGATTTGGGCATCAAAACCTTAACAGATATGGCCAACTTTGAAGAGGCAATGGACGAACTTCCACAGTTGAGTTAATTGAAATTTGTCTTAACTCGCATGCCAATCGAACAGGTGCATCGGGATGGTTCACAAACCCCAATACCAGTCATCTGATTGACAAAACCACCGTTTTATTTCCAAACCAGCGCATCTCTTCCAGCCGTTTTTAATGGAATCAAAACCGATAGAGCATCAGGATACCGTTAATAAATCAGGTCCAGATTGGATTTCAACCTTTTTCTTTTTATTACCCCTTTTTGGATCCTTGGTCGATTGCATAGCCTTCTTAACCCTATAAATCCTTACAATTTCATGATTTTCTCTTAGGTTGTTGCAATGTTTTTCATGTCAGAAAAGTAGGACGTAAAACTCCATTCGTTTCACTTCATTTTTTCATGCCGGAGAATATATAGCCTGACTGAATAGAACGACTTCCATTTTTTTGTCCAAATTTTTTATGGTAGATTAAAAAGCAACCTTCCCCCCCCCCCCCCCCACCCCTCAGCAATTTAAAAAATTTCAAAACCCATGAATAGCAGCCAACATATATCGAAGGCTATGAATATCATTATGTGTGTAGATATCTTTCACTGTTGCCTGTGATAGTTAATATTTACTTACTGTTTATGAATATATTTGTTTATTTTAATATTTGTTGATGTTTTTGTTATGAATAAATGGATAGAAAATCTTTTCAAATCCCTGTCGTTTCTGGACAATTGTTAAAAAGTAAATAAAAGTAGGGGAGAGTTGTCTCCCAATGACCATGTGGACTGCTTTATCCTGTGTACGTCGCAGTGCATTTGGGTTTTCGGGTTTTCGAGTTTTTTTCAGACCTGCCGTCTGACGAAATGTTATACATCTCATTTTCTGAGACCAATCAAACGGTCTGTTTAATAAAAGGTTTGTTACTATAAGTGAGAAAGAAAATAAAAAAAAATTAAAATTCGATTGAACGTGAATTAAGGAAGTATTTTGTCAGATCTAGAATGATAAAACCATACGCTATTGAATACTGAAGACATTGATGCGATATATCGATGATCGATATTGTATCGAACGATCATATCGTGATATATCAATTTATTGCCACCAGTCCACAAAACGTTTAGTCCTGCACTTAATCACAAACACATACATTATATAGACTCAAGGATCATTAAGCCACAAAATGTCAATTGCGAAAAGTAATTAAATATATTCTTATGTCGCTAATACTTCGTGAAATTCAAATAAAACCGAAAATAGATATTAAACTTGTTTCATTTCAACATTCAACTTTAAAGTTGGGTTGCGCTTTATTTCATTTAGAATTTTTGACACACGACCTTGTTATTGTTTTCTTTGTGGCAAAAAATCACATACATGTATATCCTTTCAACTTTGTTTTATATCACCGTCAATATGCCAGAGCTACAATGTCTGACTAATTCAACCACTATGAAAAAATATGTATTTTTATAAAGATTTTTATTGTCTGGATAACCAAGGAAAAAGAGTATAAAATGAGACAGTTTAAAATCAAAGTGGATAGACGCGCCAATTTCATATTGTAATCAGGGTTACAACTTCATATTTTTGAAAAATTTTTTGAAATGAGTTCATAAAACAAGGACATCATTAAAAAGCCAAATGTCCTTTCAATATAAAGATTAATTAAATCAATCTAGTTATGACCAGACAGGACTCATTAGTACTATATTTTCTCTTCATCTTTTGATAACCAAATGGAAAATATTACCTCAATTAATTCAATTTATTTTATGTGTTAATCACATTATTATCGCAACCATACATTTTCATATATTCATTTATTTTCATTCTTATTTTTTGTTTATCATTTTATAAATATGTTATTGTAGTTTTATGTAGAAAGATCCCAGGGAAGATTGCCTTGTGCAACTGGGTTTCTAATAAAGTTATTATTATTATTATTATTATATTATTCTTTTGTTTCGAATCTGACACACACACCTCTTCGTAATAAATTATTTTTAATTGTTTCGAACATTAAGACCTTTTAGTATGTTAAATTTGAGTATTTCTGAAATCAGATTTATCAGGGATGCGACCTTCTTAATGAAATCTGCATAAAATGTGTTACCATGAAAGAACTTCAACCGAGATCGATTTCTGGATCCTCCATCCCACCCCCAATAAAAGCATCACAGTTAACACGGTTAGGTTGGTTGGAGATAGATAAGAGGGGGGGGGGGAGGGGTCAGTAAATTCGCTCACATAGCTGGCAATTAACCCTCACTCATCTTCACAAGGTCAAGGTGTACGATCTTCGTCGTATACCTT
Source organism: Lottia gigantea (assembly GCF_000327385.1). Taxonomy (NCBI): domain Eukaryota; kingdom Metazoa; phylum Mollusca; class Gastropoda; family Lottiidae; genus Lottia; species Lottia gigantea. The sequence continues at coordinate 931,655 of NW_008707965.1, read as the reverse complement.
GACTACAATAGGCACTATTCTTATATCCAATTTGACAGAAAGAGAAAAAAACCGACTCAAAATCTCTATTCAGCTTCTAGTAAAAACCGAAGTGATTGGATTGGTTTCGTGCTTTCTAAGTCTTCAATACATACACACTTATTGCGTGCTTATTGTTCTCAACAACTTGAAAAAAATTAAATAATTATTTTTCAGTGATTTGCTCTCGGTTACCTAATTTTTTATTTATTACTTGAGGGGAACTGGTTTAAATATATTAATTCTTAGACGTCTTTATCAACTTTTCTACTGTAAGAATATCTGTAAAAATCTCAAACTTAAGTAATATTTGCAAAGCTATGGTGAAAGTATCTTGAAAATAAAATTATTTAAAAAGGTTATTATGAAATGAAATAATAAAACAAGGACTACCCGCTCTATTGACATTATTGAAAAGCAAGAAGTCAGTCAGGTCCGGCAGTAAATTCGCCCACTTTGCTGACAATTAACCAACATTCATCTTCCCAAAGTCAAGTTCTACTACTGTATCACGTAATGCAACGATAAGATTGGGTTGTACGCAAGGGGATAGAGCCCTCGATAGAAAGACTTTTTGTCGAAGACTAAAATTTGCTGTGTTCGATAAAGTACAATCCAACAAAATCACGGCATTTACAAACTTCTGCGATACAAGAAAGATCATGGAATTGTTTGATATTGTGAAGATGACTCATCGGTCACTGTCACGAGGTATTCCAGCTTTAAACAAGAAATAAGTGTAGCATCAAAACTTGTTCCGAATCGACTTATTTTACTTTGACGTCTATAATATACTTGACAGCAGACAGGTTTAAATTATTTTATTGTTTTATACCTTTTTTTGTAAAGGTTGGTATGATTTGCCTCCTCACCCCAATTGTGGATAATATTACCAGATCAGTACTATAAAGCAAATAGGTGAACAGAATTGATTTCATGGCGTCATGAACAATGTAGTATTGGGAATTCTCCCTACGACCCACAACGCTTGCTTGGTTGCACAGTGTATTGACAAATGACAATATTATTAAAATCTGTACTAAAAGCAGATATTTATAGAAATTTAATTTGGACATAAAAGTGTCACAGACAATGTCGGGTATTACGAATAAATCCTACTACCCTGTCTTAACCTCATTGCATTGATCTTCCCAATTGCTATTTACATTTTGAGTGGCTGGAATGCAAAGCATACTTGAATCCAAACATCGAATCCATACAAGTAAGGTCAGATATAAAGGCTGACTGGGGGAAAATTATTCCCGCCTTCTTAAAATTGAAGAATGACACTTTTAACCAGTTTTTCAACTTTTCTCAAATTTGGGTGAATTTTGAATTGGATCAGTACATATCTTTGGTGAGTAGATCTGAATTTTTATTAGTGTTAAAGGATCTTCTCTTGAGTTTCAAAGTCGACTCATGGTGCAGTTGAATTCTTTTAAAATTTTAAATTGACCATATGACAAGGATAAAATGACTATTATGACAAAATTTTGAAAAATAAGCATTTTGCTTTTAGAGTTTCAAAGTCGATTAAGTTTGAATTTTGGCACAGGTTTTGGCATAATTTATTGTTAATAAAAGTTAGTTAGTTACTTTCGAATTATCTTGGAGTTAAACACTTTTCTGTAAAGTTCAGAGTAATGGACAACTATTGCAAAGATTCAAAATGGTAAATTTTTTCATTTCGAGTTTTGATATAGGCTCATCTTTTCCACTTTTAACATGGATTGTAAATAAGGTAGTGGTTCATTATTGTGGAATCTGCTAATGGAATGTAAAGAATTATCACCTGAACTGTTACACATGAATGATGCCATATACTGACTGAAAAGTTACATGTCGACGGTAAAATACATTATATGATTTTTAAGGACAAGACACTCTAAAAGGATACTATCGTTTACTTAAGACAGCGTCTTATTTTGCCATAATAACGTATTTGTTCATATATAATAATTCCCATTGTGTCTTGTTTAGGGCGGTGTCGGTAATGTGACGCCAAGAAGAAAGTGAGGGTGCTATTAAAAAATCATCTTTCTTTCGCATTACTCCTACTGTTAACGAGCTGGCCAGACAGGTAAAGCACCATTGATTTATAAGCTTACGAAGAATTGCATTTTTGTGGTAGCTAATTTATGACATCTCGACCACTTCCTGTAATCTATAACTCGGTAATAGTGAAAGTATTTATTAAATCTTTAAATGCATGTGAGAAAAGTACTAGTATGTTTTTTGCGATGTGGCACAAGTACCCTTCATGAATAGAAGTCTGTTCACATGGCCGTAACTGCGAGTGCTCTTGTTTTCAACGAGGATAACCCATATTTAACTTCCGCCTTCAGACAGATTTGATATGTTATAAAATATAAACATAAAGTTCGATAAAAATTCCACAGACAGAATTTCATAGCTGAATTACGTGCAGAGGCTTCCGGTATTCAAACAATATTTTTGGTAATTTATTGCCTCCAGGGTTATCCTTCATAAAATATTGTATTTTTATGTCAAATTAATAATAGCATGCTGATATTATGTAGACTATGATTTGTTTCTTTCATAGCCAATACCGACGACCATGAACTTCGCCCACCAAATATTCACTTCTACCGCTTTGATTTTAGTGGCAATGACACCTGACATCACCCTGGCCTATTTTCCAATGGGTCCTGGATTTCCCGGATTTCCCATAAACCCCAAAGATGCACCTGACGTCGAGTCACCGGGGCCTGAGTACAGCCATATGGCCCATTTACACAGTGACGGTTTAAATAGAATCCATCACAACAGCTTCTCTGGTGATCCATCATCCATGGATTTTGCAGGTGATCCAATTGTATTGGAGGGTACTAACCCAATGCATTTTCAACACAATCCTATTCCGATGGGTGATATGCGTACTGACCAAATGAATTATCCACATCATTTTAACCCCCTGGGTGACAAGACACATTCTATAATAAATCTTCCTAGAAATCCAATGGCAATGGGGGGTATGCCTAATCAAATGCCAATGGGTATACCGTCTGTACCAACTGCAGGAATATACCAGCAAACTGGTTTTCCGAACCAAAGGAGAAGTCTTAACAAACCGGCATTTCTAAAGGGTATATTAGGTAACAGAGCAACAGGTGCCCGTTCTAACAGCAATACATTGACAAGGATGTCCTCTACTCTGCAAGATATTGGTAAACTGATGGGGAAGAACGACCAATCCTGGATGACTGCAGTACGAGGTTACTTCAGGAAGGTGAGATATTTCTTTTGAACATGCCTTTGGATTCTGATACTGTCGTTCTTTACATTTTGATGGACTCTATAATTGTGTTGTATTGACACCTTTGTTATGATAGTCATGAAGACACATTGCCACCACCAAGGTAGTCATCGTACCGTTGCTAAAGGAACATGGGGTTCACTAACCTATAGCACGAGACCTATAGACGAGACGAGTTATTAAATACTTGGATTTATCAGTCTGAGCTTTAATCTGGAGTATCCTGAAAGGTAGTCCGAAACATCTGTCTCAATTTCAACCTCTGGTAGCTATTTTGACAGTTCTCGAATGGAGTAGCCTAGGCCACAAACTGTAAAAAATAGCTATAAAGGCAGGAATAGAGGCTGACGTTCCGGTCTACCTGAGAGGCTGTTGACCCAACCGGATGTACTCACTAGGGGTGACTCATATTTCCATTTTTCAGATATCTTTACTATATAGATATCCCATACGTTGAAAACTTGATTATCAATTCCTATCAGGGACAGGAATATAAAACTCAGTCTGAAAATCAGAGGGTTTGGGCAAATCACCTAGTGATACTGTCCTTAGAATTTATGGCAGTGAAGATCAAAGAGAAATTACATGACACTTTAATCTTCTGTCAGTGACAACTCCAATAGTTCAGCGAGTTCAAAACTGACTCTTTTGATTTTTTTTTATCTCGGTAAATTATATAACGTAAGTAAAAGGTGCCATATTTCAAAAGGGTATAATCAAAACTGGTTCTGTCTTCATATCTATGTCATTAAATAAAGGCCAAAGAGAAATACAACAATGTTAATAACGCCCTTGGAGACCGGAAGTCGGATCTTTTTTCTGGAAAATGCAACAGATAAAAATAGATATTTATTATATTGACTTCCTGAAACACTTGAATATTAATTCTGATCACATACCAGTCGAATTTCCATTATAAAATCCTGTTACAGGAGGCAAAAATTCGAGTTCGAATATCGAAGGAACCGTAACTTTTAATTTTTATTATTTATAATAATTGGTAACACTTCAAAAAATAAAACAACGTTTAATAAAGGTGTGCTACCAGTCGAACCTTAGTCTCATAAAGGTTTAAGATAAGTCAATCAGTAGTAGTTTTCACAGCTAACCGTAGAAATTGGAACCTTCAAATCCACGTGTGTCCAAAATTATCCGCGCTCAAAGCTGGGTTCCCTTATTTTCTTTTATGAAAATGAAAATGCTATACTTATATGAATAGAAAGATGTGTTCTTATGTCACATGTCCATAATTAATTCATAATTAGCTAAATTAGAAGAGAATTACCAGAAGAATTCTAATGAGTGTCCGATCAATGAAAGGATGATATGTATAAAATAGTGAGTAAAATTCCTAGTCTGAAATATTTTAAAGGAATTGTGCGATTTTCTTACATTTATAGTATTTTTGAAGACTATTTACATATATTCAACATTCAAATCAACCCCCAAAAATGGAGCAAATGTCTTTTTAACACGTAATTCCCTTTATCCTCTACCCAGGACGCAAATTACAAACAGACCGTTTGAACCTCGAGTTACGTCAAATAGAGTCAGGCGTCTAATAAATTTTGATTTTTATGACAATTGTCTTATTTTGACATATTTTGAAGTTTTAAATGAAATTGATGTTAAAAGTTGTGATTATTGAAGACATTTTCTGTGTTAAATAATTTTACTGCTGTTCAGTTTGACAGAAAACATTTATCTCTTTCCGACCCATTCATTGTTGAATTAAAGATCATGCTTAAGTTTACCCTTTCCTTTTCAACTGGTAATGTTTGTTTTCAGTTTACCTTAATCAATCTTAGAGGGCTGGTTGAAAAGTTCTAAGCCTAACTCTGAAATACATGTACACATATCAGATCAGATCAATGGTTTTCATTTATTTATCTACAAAGTCTAGGTTTACACACTTTTGCCAACGGTACTTCGAGGCCTGGATTCAAGTCAAGTATATACATTCTGCAGCCACCCTAAATGAGTCATTCACAGCAGAAATGACGTCATTATTTGGCTACTGGAAAAAAACAAAATAGAGAGCGGATACTTCCTTTCTCAAGTTGGGAAACAGCTGGAGATCTGAGGGGCCAAATTGGACCATAAAATGATGGGCATGCCATCAGGGAATTGACACGTTTCTGATTCACTGTCAAGAGCTTTGGCGGGTGAATAATTTCACAAGACAGTCTGGTATACAGACAATAATACTACTACTATTGCAGTTCTTATGTTTATGATTCATTCTATGAGTGTGTTTGTTGGTGGCAAAAGTTTGTTTTAATCCGATTGAGATATCTCACTTCGACTTATAACTTTTCAGCCAACCCTCAAATATCAACCATTGATTCCGTGAACAAATTATTTGCTTTCCTGGCTCCTGTCTTCCTTCGGTACACATGTACTTTTTTATACACATTGTTAAAATTGTTCTTGGCTCTTTCAATTAAGGTTAATGCAGGGATTAATCTTTGTTTTTCTTCAAAAAATCTATGAAAATTCGAAAGAATATAGGCTTCAAAGGAAATTGTAATCCCAAAATAGCTTTCGTCAAGATAGGGTGGGTTCACGACTTCAAGAAACACACACAGACCAAGCCTTATTGCCTGTCTTCCTTCGGTACACATGTACTTTTTTATACACATTGTTAAAATTGTTCTTGGCTCTTTCAAATAAGGTTAATACAGGGATTAATCTTTGTTTTTCTTCAAAAAATCTATGAAAATTCGAAAGAATATAGGCTTCAAAGGAAATTGTAATCCCAAAATAGCTTTCGTCAAGATAGGGTGGGTTCACGACTTCAAGAAACACACACAGACCAAGCCTTATTGCCTGTCTTCCTTCGGTACACATGTACTTTTTTATACACATTGTTAAAATTGTTCTTGGCTCTTTCAATTAAGGTTAATACAGGGATTAATCTTTGTTTTTCTTCAAAAAATCTATGAAAATTCGAAAGAATATAGGCTTCAAAGGAAATTGTAATCCCAAAATAGCTTTCGTCAAGATAGGGTGGGTTCACGACTTCAAGAAACACACACAAACCAAGCCTTATTGCCATAATGATAGTTATTTGATTGCACCATGATTGTAACAATGATAGTTATTTTATTGTCACCATGATTATAACAATGATAGTTATTTGATTGCACCATGATTGTAACAATGATAGTTATTTTATTGTCACCATGATTGTACCATGATTGTAACAATGATAGTTATTTGATTGTACCATGATTGTAATAATGATAGTTATTTTATTGTCACCATGATTGTAACTTTATTGTCATCATAGGTGTAACAATGATAGTTATTTTATTGTCACCATGGTTGTAATAATGATAGTTAATTTATTGTCACAATGATTGTAACAATGATAGTGATTCTATTGTCATTATGATTGTAACAATAATAGTGAATCTATTGTCATCATGATTGTAACAGTGAATAGTTATTTTATTGTCATCATGATTGTAACAATGCTATTTATTTTATTGTCACCATGATTGTAACACTGATAGTTATTTTATTGTCACCATAATTGTAACAATGATAGTTATTTCATTGTCACCATGATTGTAACAATGATAGCTATATTATTGTCACCATGATTGTAACAATGATAGTTATTTTATTGTCATCAAGATCGTAACAATGATAGCTATTTTATTGTCACCATGATTGTAATAATGATAGTTATTTTATTTTCACCATGGTTGTAACAGTGAATAGTTATTTTATTGTCACCATGATTGTAACAATGATAGTTATTTTATTGTCATCAAGATTGTAACATTGATAGTTATTTTATTGTCACCATGATTGTACCATGATTGTAACAATGATAGTTATTATATTGTCATCATGATTGTAACAATGATAGTTATTTTATTGTCACCATGATTGTAACTTTATTGTCATCATGATTGTAACAATGATAGTTATTTTATTGTCACCATGGTTGTAATAATGATAGTTAATTTATTGTCACAATGATTGTAACAATGATAGTGATTCTATTGTCATTATGATTGTAACAATAATAGTGATTCTATTGTCATCATGATTGTAACAGTGAATAGTTATTTTATTGTCATCATGATTGTAACAATGCTATTTATTTTATTGTCACCATGATTGTAACACTGATAGTTATTTTATTGTCACCATGATTGTAACAATGATAGTTATTTTATTGTCACCATGATTGTAACAATGATAGCTATATTATTGTCACCATGATTGTAACAATGATAGTTATTTTATTGTCATCAAGATCGTAACAATGATAGCTATTTTATTGTCACCATGATTGTAATAATGATAGTTATTTTATTTTCACCATGGTTGTAACAGTGAATAGTTATTTTATTGTCACCATGATTGTAACAATGATAGTTATTTTATTGTCATCAAGATTGTAACATTGATAGTTATTTTATTGTCACCATGATTGTACCATGATTGTAACAATGATAGTTATTATATTGTCATCATGATTGTAACAATGATAGTTATTTTATTGTCACCATGATTGTAACTTTATTGTCATCATGATTGTAACAATGATAGTTATTTTATTGTCACCATGGTTGTAATAATGATAGTTAATTTATTGTCACAATGATTGTAACAATGATAGTGATTCTATTGTCATTATGATTGTAACAATAATAGTGATTCTATTGTCATCATGATTGTAACAGTGAATAGTTATTTTATTGTCATCATGATTGTAACAATGCTATTTATTTTATTGTCACCATGATTGTAACAATGCTAGTTATTTTATTGTCACCATGATTGTAACAATGCTAGTTATTTTATTGTCACCATGATTGTAACAATGATAGTTATTTTATTGTCACAATGATTGTAACAATGATAGTTATTTTATTGTCACCATGATTGTAACAACGATAGTTATTTTATTGTCATCATGATTGTAACAATGATAGTTATTTTATTGTCACCATGGTTGTAATAATGATAGTTAATTTATTGTCACCATGATTGTAACAACGATAGTTATTTTATTGTCATCATGAATGTAACAATGATAGTTATTTTATTGTCATCATGATTGTAACAATGCTAGTTATTTTATTGTCACCACGATTGCAATAAAGATAGTTATTTTATTGTCACCATGATTGTAACAATGATAGTTATGTTATTGTCACAATGATTGTAACAATGATAGTTATTTTATTGTCACTATGATTGTAACAATGATAGTTATTTTATTGTCACCATGATTGTAACAATGATGGTTATTTTATTGTCACCATGATTGTAACAATGATAGCTATTTTATTGTCATCATGATTGTAACATTGATAGTTATTTTATTGTCACCATGATTGTAACAATGATAGTTATTTTATTATCACCATGATTGTAACAATGATAGCTATTTTATTGTCACCATGATTGTAACAATGATAGTTATTTTATAGACATCAAGATTGTAACAATGATAGTTATTTTATTGTCATGAAGATTGTAACAATGATAGTTATTTTATTGTCACCATGATTGTAACAATGATAGTTATTTTATTGTCACTATGATTGTAATCATGATTGCAATAATTGTAGTTATTTTATTGCCATCATGATTGTAACATTGATAGTTATTTTATTGTCACTATGATTGTAACATTGATAGTTATTCTATTGTCACCATGATTGTAACATTGATAGTTATTTTATTGTCACCATGATTGTAACAATGATATTTATTTTATTGTCATCAAGATTGTAACAATGATAGCTTTTTTATTGTCACCATGATTGTAACAATGATAGTTATTTTAATGTCATCATGATTGTAACATTGATAGTTATTTTATTGTCACTATGATTGTGACAATGATAGTTATTTTTTATTGCCACCATGATTGTAACATTGATAGTTATTTTATTGTCATCATGATTGTAACATTGATAGTTATTTTATTGTCACTATGATTGTAACAATGATAGTAATTTTATTGTCACCATGATTGGAATAATGATAGGTATTTTATTGTCACCATGATTGTAACATTGATAGTTATTTTGTTGTCATCATGATTGTAACATTGATAGTTATTTTATTGTCACCATGATTGTAACAATGATAGTTATTTTATTGTCACCATGATTGTAACAATGATAGTTATTTTATTGTCACCATGGTTGTAACAATGATAGTTATTTCATTTTGCAATGGGATAACTAGAATTGGTGAATGTGTTATTTTTGTCATATGTTGGGTATAGTACAATTATTTCCATAGGATGAAAAAAATAGAAATAGAAAGTGTCCCTTTGTGTGAAAAAGCACATTTTTTATCAAAAGAATTGTAAAAAAAATATCTCTTCGTCATTTTGATAACTGTTTCAGGTTACTTTTTAAACCGAATCGATATACTTTCAAAGTTTTCTTTTGAGATTCATTATATTATGTCTGGATTATTGATCTTTAAAGCTATCATGCAACAATTACGATTATCGAAATCATAGTCTTTCCAGTAATTCAAAGCACCTCCATATTACAGATGCTGGCTCAGAAGAAGTTGGCGCAACAACAACAGCAAATTACACAGCAACAAATTCAACAGCAACGACAGATAAGACAACAACAACTCCGACAACATCACATGGTTCGTTATTCCCCTGAACCCTTTTTTCTCTTTCCAATGTGTGCATATTGATCATACTAAGTTTAGAACCTTCCATAATCTAGCATCTTGGCCGTTCTCTGCGAATAAATCATGAATGAACGGTGGTGTTTTCATATAGGACCACCG
>NW_008707965.1:919201-921518 GCF_000327385.1 Lottia gigantea | reverse complement strand
ATCTGGACATAGTTCCTGTAAATAGTGGTTTCAATTCAATACCGTTATATGTTACAGAGCGCTAGGGGAACTTTCACTGTAGACATAGAAGATTCGACTTATTTTGTCGAGTTAGAGATTCAAAATCGGTGTGAACTATCTTCGTGTCTGTTATTTTCATGTAGGCTAAGAACCATTCCGTTTAACATACTTCGGGTTCATAACAGAAGCAGGAAGTACACGTTGCTTCGGTTTTTTTTTATTCAATTGGTTCGATATATAAATTGTGGAATACATGTATTTGTTGTAAGACAGACTATATGGAAAGTCACGTGCATACAAAAGGAAACGACTTATGTAGATATTTATTGATGTATACCAAGAAACCAGATATTGACTGCAGCAACCAAGTACAATAAATCTATTGAAAACACTATTAAATGAGACAGTTACGCCATCCGTTTGTCCAATCGTTTCTTATTGTCAGAAACGGAAGTTGGTTAGCTTAGCTATTCAGTAATAGTCTTCCTAGCTCACCGTCAAAATTTTAACCCTCATATCCATGTATGTCCAGAATTATCCGCGTTTGGAAGTTATTAAAATTACGACTTGACATTTCTTGACATCTTGACTTACGTAAAAAAGACATAATATAGAAATTGACAGTAAAATTCTTAGTTTGATGTATTTTGGAGGAATTAGGCGATTTTCGTTCCTTTCTCGTAGTTCAAAAATCAGCTCGCGAACCTGTCTCTTTGAGAACATAAATATATATAGATTCCTAGAAAGCTTAAGAAAGTTTAACCAGAATATTCCTATAGATTGACCAAAGGGTCGTCTATATACAATCTAATTAAAAATTAGAAGAAAATGTTTATTTTTCTTCCTGATATTTTTCCCCGTTTCATTCAAGTCCTTAATTCAAGTCCAAAATCTAAAATAACAGTTTGGCAATACTTTGGTAGCAGTAAATGAAACACATTATCTTACACTCCTTTTAGAGCAATTCAACGATAAAATCATGGCGTCACTTTCAGGCAGTGACACAACTGCCATAGGGACTGTTTAAACCAAGTCCATGGGCTCCACACCAAAGAGGCCCCCAGAAAGAAATGCATGATATGTTAAAAAAAATCCCAAGAGAAATCCAACCGACTTCAAAACCCAAAGTCCACGAGCACCACTAATCTAGTTGAGCCACTGCTTACAGGAAGTTATTAATATTCTGCCCGCGGGTTGTGATGAGATTGTATCAATTTAAATGCATATTCAATACTTCATCAATGAGCCCTAGCTAGACCTAAACCAAACAAACTATGAGGCGTAATTATTTAAAAATGAAATAGTTTTTATCTGTCTTAAAGGGACAGATGCGCCTTTTTTTAACAGTCGTTCCTTATTCTTAGAAACGGGAATTCTTTAGCTAAGGCAATCTGTAATAGAGTTCAGAACTCACCGTCGAAATTTGAACCGTCATTCATGTGTTTCCAGAATTATTCGTATTCGAAAGTTAAAAAGACGAGTCGTCTTGTCTTGAGACATTGTCACATATAGAAAAGACATCTATACAAACAAGAAAATAAACTCCCAGTTTGAGGTATTTTTGAAGGAATTGTTCGTACATTTCTAATGATTCTGAAGTCTGAAAAAAATGGCGCATCTGTCCCTTTAACATATTCAAAAAGCAAAAATTCATGGTGACTTTCGTCTTCTTTTTGTTTTTCAGTAAAAATATTTGGTGATTGAAGTATAAGAGTGGTCATTAGTGGTATAGGATGTCAACTTTGACCTCAAAGCTCAATTCACACTGCTTTAAATTGGGTTAATATCCCACCTCAATAACAATCGTCAGGACAGTAGGTCAAAATATTCAAAATAGTCAGATTTCCATTTTTTGTTTTTAAACCAAACAGTTTCTTTTAGGGGTGATTATCAATAAAAAATCTTGAACGCAAGAAAACATTCAGAGAAAAGACACTCTTAGATTGAAAGAAGGGTGGTGCACTTATCTACTGCAGTGTGAATTGCGCTTGAGTTTATCTATTACAGAACAATTAATAAAAGTTTCAACAAATAATGGATTTTCTATTGCTTTTCAAATTGTCATTGTGGGACTTTGCTTTCAGCAAAGTCCCAGTTTGTTATCGAAATGTCAATTCCTTTTTTTTTTTTTTTTTTTTTTTTTTTTTTCCGATTTTTACACACCTTCCTGAGCTTAGACTACAGTAGTTGCAGCAACCATTCAACATTCACGAACCTTAGATATAGGCGACGATGTGCATAAATATATTTTGGATCTTTTTTGCAAAACCGGAAGTGCCACAGTTCAATATGTGCA
>NW_008707965.1:896453-919151 GCF_000327385.1 Lottia gigantea | reverse complement strand
GTTTACAGCTCGTTGTTTCAGTTTTATAGTTTCAAAAAGGAACGGGTTTTAACATTTGGATATTTTCATTTTTCGATTTTGACCTTTGTTGACTTTTGTTGACCTATATCTTTTGACCTCTATTATGTAGGAACTTGACATTTGGAACATAACGTAACATTTTGAATATTGATTAACTTATTCAAAAAAAATTGAGTTGGGCGTGGCACTTCCGGGTTAAATTACTCATTATTGACATTTTTGGCCAGGGGCATAACTCGCAAAGTATACATTTGTTCAAAATGGAACTTTTTACACAGTTACCTCATATTTTGAGCCACTTTGTCTTAGAATTTTGGTTGTTTCCGCTTCATAGTTCAAAAAAAGGAACAGGTTTTGGAAATTCAAAATTTTCAATTTTTGACCTTGACTTTTGTTGGCCTTGACCTTTGTAGGATCAAACGTCATTGGCATTGGCTATCTATTTCTACTTTTATATTTGCTGTCCTAAGTCAATTTCTGGTTTTATAGTCGTTAGCAATTTGAAATTTTGATGGCGTATATCTCTTGATCTTGACCTTTTTAGGCCTTCTCCTTTACAAGATCAAAGGTCATTGACCTTGGCTATCTGCTGATACTTTCATTTGTGAGGTCTGACGTCCACTTCCGGTATTAAAATCTTCCAAAAAAGGAAAATTTCTCAACTTTAGACTGTTCTTGCGCTTGATCTAATTATCGTGGAAGGTTGATTTTTTCGGGGTCTTTTGCATTTTGCTACATTTGCAAAGTCCCACTCTGTGCCACGTGTGGCTCTAGTTCTATACTTGGTTCTGACATTTTGCCGAGTTTTAACACAGTAAAGTATACACTAAGCGTCAGCGAATGACAGCAAGAAAGGTTTAAAGAGATTGTAAAGATTGTAATCGCAAAGGTCCTTATTATCAATAGCAGCTTTTGCGACAGTGACGTCATCAAACAATTAATTTTAGTAGAATTGCATGAACCACAGACGTCTGATTGAAAATTGGAATGGTGCAAATTGATGATAGCAGTGTCGCCGATACACATAAAACAATTTAGAAAACCTCCATAAACCTTTTAACTTTAAGAGGAGTGATGACCATGGTTTTACCACACACTGGCGTTTCTTAGAAATCACTACGTGCAGTGCGGAGTAGGGTCGCTGAATTATCAGATTCCTTTATCAATCTCTATGAAAACTCGTCTGCTCATCGAGTCAGCGGTTGATCCCTGCGACGGTAACGTCTGGTGAATAACGAATTCACAATCCTACAAAGATCAGACAAAACTATACAAGCAAAAGGCAACGAGACAATTATAAACGAAACTTGACCAATGTTTTTTTCCAAACTTTTCAAATTTTTGCTGCTGTTTTTCTTTCGGATTGTTTTGGAGAGGAATGTTTTAGAAATTTCCAAAGTTTCCTTCAGCTCCTCGTTAGATTCCAATGTTCTCGAACTATTAAAGGATTTCTTACACGGGCAGCTACACAAGCAAGATAGTTTTCTACAATATGGCTTAGGTTTGAGATTTGACTCTTGCAATACAGGTGCATTCGTAGATTTGTAGGTTGAGGTGTGCTCGGTGGTTATATCTTGAATCGTAGACACCCGTGTAGTTGTTGACTCATCCGTTGATGTTGTGACTTTCTGAGTTGCTGGTGCTTTCGTTGTGATGGGTGGTTTCTTTGTAGATGGCGTATCTGTAAGGACAGTTGGTTGTTCTGTAAACGGCGTATATGTAGTGATAGTAGGTTGCGTTGTAGATGGCGTATCTGTGGGGACAGTTGGTTGCTGTGTAGATGGCGTATCTGTAGTGATAATTGGTTGCTCTGTAGATGGCGTATCTGTATTCAAAGTTGGTTGTTCTGTAGATGGTATATCTATAGTCAAAGTTGGTTGTTCTGTAGATGCCGTAACTGTAGTGATAGTAGGTTGCGTTGTAGATGGCGTAATTGTAGAGACAGTTGGTTGTGTTGTAGATGACAAATCTGTGGTGATAGGTGGTTGGTCTGTAGATGGCGTATCTGTAGTGAAAGTTAGCTGTGTTGTAGATGGCGTATCTGTAGTGAAAGTTAGCTGTGTTCTAGATGGCGTATCTGTAGTGATAGTTGGTTGCTCTGTAGATGGCGTATCCGTAGTGATAGTTAGTTGCTCTGTAGATGGCGTATCCGTAGTGATGGTTGGTTGCTCTGTAGATGGCGTATCCGTAGTGACAGTAGGTTGCGTTTTAGAGGGCGTAATTGTAGGGACAGTTGTTTGCTCTGTAGATGGCGTATCTGTAGTGATAGTTGATTGTGTTGTAGATGACGAATCTGTAGTGAAAGGTGGTCGCTCTGCAGATGGCGTATCTGTAGTGGAAAATGGTTGTTCTGTTAATGGCGTATCAATAGTGATGGTTGGTTGCTCTGTTGATGGCGTATCTGTAGTCAAAGTTGGTTGTTCTGTAGATGGCGTATCCATAGTGATGGTTAGTTGCTTTGTAGATGGCGTATCCGTAGTGATGGTTGGTTGCTCTGTAGATGGCGTATCCGTAGTGATAGTTAGTTGCTCTGTAGATGGCGTATCCGTAGTGATAGTTAGTTGCTCTGTTGATGACCCTGCCAATTCTATAATACAAAATACAATAATTTATCTAAATATTATAGTGGAATGATAATCGGCTTTATAGCTAAAACTGAAGGTATCGAGGTCTTCAGTATTTGCAACAAAGGGTTCAGCACGATGAGTGGGACCCGACTTAAGTGGGTTGGGGCCCCTCCCCCAGGAATTCAAACACATGCCATCTGCATTTTTATTTCTAGGTAGATTGTCAAGGAGGTCTAGATCATGTGGAGGTTGTCTAGAACATATGGAGGTTGTCTAGATCATGTGGAGATTTTCTAGATCACGTGGAGCTTGTCTAGATCATGTTGAGTTTGTCTAGATCATGTCAAGGTTGTCTGAGGATGTTCAGGCCATGTCTAGCTTGGTGTTGGGGTTGTCTAGATCATTTGGGGTTTGTCTAGATCATGTTGAAGTTGTCTTGATCATGTGGAGGTTGTCTAGAACATGCTGAGGTTGTCTTGACCATAAGGAGGTTGTCTAGATCATGTGGAGGTTGTCTAGATCATGGTGTGGTTTTCTAGATCATGTGGGGAATGTTAGATCATGTGGAGGTTGTCTAGATCATGTTGATCCTGCTATCTAGAACATGTGGATGTTGTTTCTAGATTATGTTGAGGTTGTCTATATCATGTTGAGGCTATCTGGATCACGTGGAGGTTGTTTAGATCATGTGGAGGTTGTCTAGATCATGTGGAGGTTTTTTCGATCATGTGGAGGTTGTCTAGATCATGTGGAGGTTGTCTAGATTACTAGGTAAAGTTTAGGTTGTCAGGGAGGTCAGATCATGTGGAGGTTGTCTAGAACATATCGAGGTTATCTAGATCACGTGGAGGTTGTTGTAGTTCATGTGGAGGTTGTCTAGATCATGTCGAGGTTGTCTAGAACATGTCGAGGTGGTCTAGATCATGTGGGGGATGTCTAGATCATGTGGAGGTTATCTTGATCATGTTGAGTTTGTCTAGATCATGTTGAGTTTGTCTAGATCATGTTGAGTTTGTCTAGATAATGTTGAGTTTGTCTAGATCATGTCAAGGTTGTCTGAGGATATTCAGGCCATGTCTAGCTTGTTTAGGTCATGTAGAAGTTGTATAGATTATGTTTAGATTGTCTAGGTCGAGTTGAAGTTGTATAGATCATGTCGAGGTTGTCTAGATCATGTGGAGGATATCTAGATCATGTTGAGGTTGTCTAGATCATGTGGAGTTTGTCTAGATCATGTCGAGGTTGTCTAGATCATGTGTGGAATATCTAGATCATGTTGGGGTTGTCTAATCATGCGGCGGTTGTTCAGGTTGAATGTCACTAAGATAATATTGAGATTGTCTCGATTATTTTTAGGGTGTCGTCCAAATCATTTCAGTGTTGTTCATATTTTCTTCAGCCCGACTAAAAATGTTTTGGCAACGATTGGACGAGCTTTATTCAGGTATGATTTTAAGAAAAACCCACCTGTTTCACAAAAGACGCCAGTATATCTTACATCATGGCAATAACATCGAAATGAGTTTCCAACCTCTAGACACCAACCGCCATTTTGACACGATGAGTTTGAACATTCCTCACGTCCTGAAAACGACGGACAAACGATTAGACTCGATCACACAGTCTCTTGATACTATCCATTGTGATTAGATACTGTTTTAGAAGATACTTCTTCACCATCGGGATAATTGTAACCTCGGGAGGGTCGAATCACATTATATATTTATAGAAATCCATAAATAAATATAAAGATGACGACATCTTAAAGCTGTACATTGTTGAGATTGTGTAGACTTAATCCATTGAATATCTCAAGGAACTATGGAACCAATTATCAAGTCGTATAGAAGCGATAACAAATTCTTCTTGACAATCTCTGGCAATGATTGACGCGAGAAAATACTTTCAATCAGTGTTACCAATAGGCTGATTGATCCTTCCATCAATTGGTCTTTAATTCTAACGACCTTTATTCCTGGCTTAATTAATGTTCTATCAAACTCTGTCATATTGTGCAAAAGACAATTCAGTTATATTACTTACCTGAAAAATCTGTTAGCTTCATCCCTGCTGGGAAACCATATCCATCCTTAAACGCATATCCATATATTAATACCAAAAATGGTGCTGTGGAATGGAGATGCATTATTCCGCTAAATTCAATATGAGTAACAACATAGTCATAGCATACAGCTCTACGATGGAACTCATAAGCAGAAGTCATGTCTGATTTATAAACATAGTCAACACAACTAATCAAGTTTGTATTATAATCGTTCAAAGCTGTAGCCACCATATAATGGTTGCTAAATTTAGTTACAGGGGGAACAATCGACATAAACGCATTTCCGGTGTAGTTATCTGACTCCCAAGTATCCCTTCCCGTCATAAACAAGGCGACTATTACTGGTTGGTTAGCATTGAAACACACAGGATCCATTTGACTTACAAAAATATCAACAAATGTACCAGATTCTGTAAGAATATTAGTACCTTCATATTCAAAAAGTGTATCCGGATTCAGTGCCACTACGCGTAGCATACAACGATAAGTGTGGCCACTTGGAGCGACAAATCTATACTCCGTTCCGAATTCTGTAATTGGAGGCAGCATCTCAACAATCGGATGATGGTGTGATGCGACTTCTAAGCGTATGTATTTTGCGCCGGACAAGACAGCGACAGGCTTGATAGCTTCAATTAAACTACCAGTTGTGTCCTTCTTGCACATTATGTTCACTACATCGTAAGAGTCCATATCAAATTTCAAACTACGTTTTATTTTGGAATCTTGCCATTTAGTGCTACCAACTTTACAATCATTATCGTGTGGCAACTCGACAGTCACTTCCGTGTCGTCCTCAACAGCAATAATAACTATTTGAGCTGAAAAATTATAAAATAAAATGTAATGAATGTAATGAATAAAATGAGTGAAATGAATGAAATAAATGAAATAATAAACCGAACCCATCCACATTATGATATGAGCGAAAACAAGACGTTTTATATAGAAAAAATACTCACTGCCCCAAGAAACATCGATAGTCTTTGCCTTTCCATAAGTTACTGTCATGTACCGAATGCCAAGGGAGGCAACCGGAAGTACCAGGAACCCTTCGCTTTTCTCTGGATTATAGACGTATGCATATACAGAAACCGGTTTGAAGGATTCCACAGATATCGCCATCTTGACCGACACGACTGTATAAATTCTTGGAGTGACTCTGTGATCATATATAATATTATGGCTGTTTCCGGAAGTGATGCTGAACTTTTCTTCTTCGCCTGTCCCATGGAATACCACTCTGACCTCAGTAGTTTCACGTGCTGTTATAGAAACGATGTTTTGAACGATATTCGTCTTTTCAATTGTTATAAATGAAAGAACAAAATGTCTTCCCCAGTGATCTATTTCTAAAAAGTAACAATAACAAGATGGTTTAATTTACCCGCACTAACCCTGATGAAAACATTCATCAGTTTCAGCAGTAAAAATATTTATTACTATTTCCATAGATAGCAATTTTCCTATTGAAACCATTATTCTTCTTCTATTTTCAGATTCTGAAGATTATGGATTTTCATTGCATTTATTCAAAATATGTTATATCATTCAAATAACTGTACAAACAAAACGCTCTCCCTAGATATTAAGCCTACATGCCTGTGCCTGTAATTTCGAAATTCCTAATGACACTGTCTTTTAAGTGGCAGTGAAATATATCAGTCGGTAGCCAGCTGGATTGCCGTCTGCAAATCGATAAGGTGCCGTGCCAGAGCTTTAGAGAATCTATCTGGTGTCGGCTCTCACCGCCTATAATACCTTTTGACACACCTTTATTTATCCTGCGCAAGCTTCACCAATATGCAAAAAAGATTGTATTTGTAACGTCTAGGAAAGCAGAAAGTTTCCTTGTGGGAAATATTATTTAACCCATGGTTCGAATGCTATACACGTCTTAGAATCTCATAAAGACTTAGGAGGAGTGGCGTAGTGGCGGATAGGCATTTATCAACACACAGTTACTCAATTGTTAAATATCGCTCTAATTCATTGGAATGTTAAGATGATACCAAATTAATTATGGATAGGTATTGATATTTGATTTAAAAGGTATATGAAGTGGAAATGATGATACACCATTGCTGCGATAAATATTCATATTCCATCCGTGTTACAACTGTATACGCTGATATGCATCAGCATGTCAGTCCAGTTATTTCAGTTAAGATATATAATGAACATCCGCATTCATCAACTGTCAATATGACTGTCAAATACAGACTCAACTGAATGTCCATGTATCAATCACCAAAGAAAACGAAAGAGACGAAATATTTCTGATAATTATTTTTGACTATGGGAGCATTTATCAAAGTCTTTATTCTTTGCCTGGCATCGAATACAGTGTGTAGAATGAAGTCTGGCTTCGTAATTTGTCTTCCAAGGTGTGTTTTGTATTGTAAATGAATGACCTGACCTACCAGCGCCCAGTTTTATACTATTAAATTGCGAATAATATACATGTGTGGTTTCGCTGCAAACCAAAAACTCTGAAAAAGTATTAATTGCAACAGTCTACAATAATTTTGGTACAAAACCAATTCTTTGTTAAGTTCGGCTACAGAAGAAGCCGTGCATACCAAATAAAGTCTGACTGTATCTTTAAGTTCGACATTAGGCAAAGTTCGACTTTAGGCAAAGTTAAACTTTAGTCAAAGTACGAGATGGACTACTTTTCTATACGAAATATGCAGTGAAAGAAGTATTTCATTGACATTATTATAGCCTTCTATCTTGCATTTCTTAAGTCAAGTCACTCGCCTTGACAAAATCAAAGATCATAGTTCACAATCTGTAGAACCATTGGAAACGATATTTCGCATCCTTTTGGCTGATAACATCTTTACCTACCTAAACTTGATACTAGGCCTGCAGCTACAACACAAATAAAAATCTGAAATTTAACGTAGAGACAAGTTTTATTCTCCATTTTCTCTCGGCTTCTTATTGAAAACCATGGTTTCTATCTCGTGGATCAATCTATTCAAATTCTTCCACGGTAGAATAATTGATAATGATTAGGTGAATGAAACACACGTCTCGAGTAACAATAAAACAAATCGCTTGACAAATATAGCGGAAATTGTCATTATCGGATCTTCATTTGATTTTAACTTATTTAAAAATACCAATTTCCTGAATATTTAAAAAAATCAATCAACTGTAAATACATTAACATATATCTTTTAGTTTTAGTTTTTAATTAAAACATAGCACAAAGAGATTTACTAGAGAATGCATTGAGTTTAATTAAATTATCAGAAGCTTTACTCACCAGAATCTTGCCTTCCATGTTGACTTTAGAACAGAATAAAACTTGATTGAAATTGAATTTTTGAAAATCCATCCTCACTGTATTGATTTTTTTTTAATTTCAAATTTCTATTTTCAATTTAAGTCAATGATTATATAGATTATGTCTGTCTTTCTATAGATACTTACTGTACACCACTATTACTTGTTCATGGCTTTCCTTTTCAATACAATTCTTTGTGCATCTAAATTGTAAAAAAAGTTATTGAAAAAATTCCAGTTACTTCCCTTTATTATTTATATTTACTTTATAGAAATGTCGGTGTCACTCGTCTCGTGTCATACTTTACCGACCTAAATATTGATTAATTCTGTCGTAGATTTTTCTTATAGTTTATATATATACATTACATTACTTTATATACAGTGGTGTAACCTTTTTTCGTGGATATAAGGATTCAACACCGAATTTCGTCAAAGTTAAAAAAACGAAATTTTTTTTTTATATCTTTTATGTTTCCTCAGATATTCTACAAAATAATTAAAATTGGTTTATTTCTATGTTCTTTATGAATCCTTCACTTTGACCCATATTTCATGAGCAACCAACTCAGCAACGGCGGCAGAATGCCTCACCTATTTTCGTGTACAATGCTTGATCTATAAATAAGTCTAGAAAAAAACGTTGTATGGATACCGGGTGGTATAATCAACTTCTCTTAGTATTTATCTTTAATATCAATTCATTATAACTAGTGACAATTCCTTCAAAGAACCACGATAAAAAAAAATAGTGACTGACAAAATAAGCGTGATTTATTGCTAAAAGTCACTGAAACAACATAGGAATATGGTCCACTTTGTGTTCCATAGACATTTTCTGCTGACACGGAATCCGCTAGTTGATCATGTGATTTCATTCGTTGGACTACATTCTAGCAGACTACACTTGGAATTCCGATTACCGCTTGGGATTATAAGGAAATTCGGCCGATAAAAAATGGTGACGTTTGGTAATAAGTGAAATCCGCCATTTTGTATTTGTATGTATAAAGTATACATTAATACATTTTACTTTGCTTGAAACTACTGAATTCATTCTACTAGCTGATATTGTAGAGAAAATCAATGTTTATCAGAACAAACTAATGCGGAGGTCGGTCATGTAAATTCTTAATCGTTTCCGGAAATCCACGAATAATATGTTTCCACGAAATTAGGTTATGTTCTAAAAATGTGTCGAAAAATACTGTAGTATCGACATCAACAGATATTCTGTGTAAACTATTTTATATGATTGAATCAGTGGCGGCTCCAGTCTTCTGAAATGAATGGAGTTTTACGTCCTACTTCCGACATGGAGCGATTGGGGGAAAATTTTCAAAAAGATTTTTGGTGCAAATTGACGTAGTGTTTGTAGTAAAACGTATAAAAATCATATTTTGAAATTTGTTAGAAACAAAGTGGGGGTACAACAGGAATGAATGTCTCTGTGTATGGAGATAATGTGCTATAAATAAAGATCAAATCCCCGACTGACTGTCCATCCCTCTCTCACCTCACAGTTATTCTCTCATTTTAAGATAGCTTGCCAGGCAAGGTAATATACGCCCACTGGCAGCTTTGATTTTGAATAAAAATATTTAGCAGTACAGTAACAATCACCAGTATGAAATATTCAGCCTTCAGTCATACACTTCTTTTGAACACTTTAGGGCGATACTGATTTTATTTATTTTTCTTCTCTTCAAACACATTAAATTTTGGTTACTTGCAAATTCGTTTATATATACAATACCAGGGAACGTTACAATGCAAGGAAAGTGAACATGCAATGAATGTAACAATACAAGGGAACGTTAACAATGCCGGGAACGTTAACAATGCCAGAAACGTAACAATGCAATGAACATAACATTGCCAGAAACGTAACAATGCCATGAACGGAATAATGCCAGGAACGTAACAATGCCATGAACGTAACAATGCCAGAAACGTAACAATGCCATGAACGTAACAATGCCATGAACGTAACAATGCCAGAAACGTAACAATGCCATGAACGTTACAATGCCAGGAAAGTGAACATGCAATGAATGTAACAATACAAGGGAACGTTAACAATGCCGGGAACATAACAATGCCAGAAACGCAACAATGCCTTGAACGTAACAATGCAATGAACATAACATTGCCAGAAACGTAACAATGCCATGAACGGAATAATGTCCGGAACGTAACAATACCATGAACGTAACAATGCCAGAAACGTAACAATGCCATGAACTTAACAATGCCATGAACGTAACAATGCCAGAAACGTAACAATGCCATGAACGTAACAATGCAAGAAACGTAACAATGCCATATAAATGAGATTGGAGAGATCCCTACCCGTGCACTTAACTAGCTCTGAACATCAAGTATCCATTGAGAGACGTTATTGAAGATAAAGAAACCTTCTAAAAAGTATTTAAATTATTTCACGCCTCTGTGGAACCGATTTCATTTTCAGGATCAACATGTATTCTATTAGTCCGTTTGGTCAATTTGGTTGAAATCCAATAAATCATTTTAGAAATATCCATAAATATGATTACGAAAAACACAGATGAAACAAAAATAACAGAAGTAACTCCTAAATTTGTTTCCGTTTTAGTTAAATTTTCAGAACTAATTTTTTTTCTGACTGTTTTTGAAAGTGTACTTGTTTCAACTTTTAAAGCATTTACTGTATTAATGGCGTCCTCTGCTATTTGTGCTGTAGTCAATTTCTTGATACAAGGGCATTTACACATGCACAAGTCTCCTTTACAAAATTGTTTGCGCATGTAAATTCTTGTAGGTGTAAATGTCAGTGTTGTGGCCAATGAGGTCGTTGTAGTTTGTTCTTGAGTTGTCTGTTCTTGAGTTGTAGTTTCTTGAGTTGTCTGTTCTTGAGTTGTAGTTTCTAGTGTTGTAGTTTCTTGAGTTGTTGTTGCTATTGTTGCCTGCTCTTGTGTTGTTGTCTCTAGAGTTGTCTGTTCTTGAGCTGTTGTGTCTAGAGATGTTTGCTTTTGAGTTGTTGTGGCTATAGATGTCTGTTCTTGTGTTGTTGTTTCTAGAGTTGTCTGTTCTTGAGCTGTTGAGTCTAGAGATGTCTGTTTTTGAGTTGTTGTGACTATAGTTATCTGTTCTTGTGTTGTTGTTTCTAGAGTTGTCTGTTCTTGAGTTGTGGTGTCTAGAGTTGTCTGTTCATGAGTTGTTGTGGCTATAGTTGTCTGCCCTTGTGTTGTTGTGTCTAGAGTTGTATGTTCTTGAGTTGTTGTGGCTGTAGTTGTCTGCTCTTGTGTTGTAGACTTTATTGGTGTCTGTTCTTGAGTTGTTGTGGCTATAGTTGTCTGCCCTGGTGTTGCTGTCTCTTGAGTTTTCTGTTCTTGAGTTGTTGTGGCTATAGTTGTCTGCTCTTGTGTTGTTGTCTCTAGAGTTGTCTGTTCTTGAGTTTTTGTGTCTAGAGATGTCTGTTCTTGAGTTGCTGTGGCTATAGTTGTCTGTTCTTGTGTTGTAGTTTCTAGAGTTGTCTGTTCTCGAGTTGTAGTTTGTAGAGTTGTCTGTTCTTGAGTTGTTGTTTTTATAGTTGTTGTGTCAAGAGTTGTCTGATCTTGTGTCGTTGTTTCTAGAGTTGTCTGCTCTTGAGTTGTAGATTCTAGAGTTGTCTGTTCTTGAGTTGTAGTTTCTAGAGTTGTCTGTTCTTTAGTTGTTGTTTCTAGAGTTGTTTTAGTCAGAGTTGTCCGTTCTTGTGTTGTTGTCTCTAGAGTTGTCTGTTCTTGAGCTGTTGTGGCTATAGTTGTCTGTTCTTGAGTAGTTGTGTCTTGAGCTGAAATTAAAGAAACAGCCACATTAATTTCATCGACGGCGGACTTTTAATTTTTAATTCTGTTGTACTAGATGTTCAGTAAGAAACAACCAACAAATGAGTATTGATACCAAGTACCAATTGCGATTTCTGTCCAGGAGCCTCTGGCATGGTTTAAAAATATGTTTATCAACAATATAAACAATAGGAGAAAAAATGGCATATGCAAAGCTCCTGATGAAAGAAATTGTTAAAAATCCATGACGCCGAACTAAAATCATTGAGTATTGACACGCACCTGTTTCACAATGTTGACCAGTATATCTGGTATCTGAACAGTGACATCTATAAGATAGAGCAGTTTCTACACACCATCCTTCATTTAAACACGGTGAACTAGAACATTCTTCAGTACCTAAAATCAAACAACGAAATACTGGTGAACTTTCCAATCCATTGATAAGGGGTGTGGTTTTAACCTCAATGGTCTAAAACATTGCTTCTAATCCCCGAAAGAGTTCTTCCAAATCTATTCCTCCCCAAAATAAACCAGTCATTTTGAAACGATTAACCATGAATGAAAATAAGACCATACTACTATGATACTACACATATGGTTATAGTTCATAGTTCGTTCATGATTTTCTGTCAGTCCGGCGTGAATGATGTCAATTTCAGTCGTAGATCACCTTGCCTCCCATTTCCTCTACTGTCCGACGATTCCTTCCAATTCCCCCAACCCAATAATTCTACCTCACGGTCTTCAAATTCCCCCGTTTGGAAGGAAATCCCCCCTGTTGAGAAGCATTGACTCCAAATCATAATTATGTGATAATTAATGATGCTTAGGATTTTTCATTTGGTATTTTACATTTTAGTATAAAAGGTGTGGGAAGATCAACTTGAATACTTTCTATCAATTATGTACCTGAAAAATCGGTTAACTTCATTCCTCCTGGAAACCCAAACGCATCTCTGTAAATGAACCCATAAACTAGCACCATGAATTGCGAGTTGGCTGTAAATGCAATGGTTCCACTCAATGAGGCGGTTGAACTACTTATTTCGTATCCAGGACACATATCAAAATACGGCAATGCAGGTACTAGTCCATTCACTGGCGACTTGGCGATCACATCCACGTGGTTAGAGAAGTCATTGTATCCATATTGTCCGAATATATCCATTGGTATGACGTACTTGTTGCTAAATTTAGTAACTGGGGGAATGACCATCATGTAGGCATTCCCTGTATCATTGGGATATTGGTAAGAAGTACGTGCTGTCATGAAGACTACAACAAGCACTGGCTGACTTGTGGTAAAGCATAGATATGTGCGTGGGTTAATATTAAAATCAGATGGTTGTCTAGGTGTGTTGCTATAAATATTGTTAAATATAGTAGTTTGCCAGTCAAATTCACTGATAATACGAACCCATGCTCCCCCAGTATGTCCGTGAGGGGTTACAAAAGCGAATTCAGTTCCAAATTCTGTCGTAGGAGGAAGCATTTCCATAACTAATCCGCGAACGAAGAAATTGTGTAATTGCAACTGTCTACTTCCGGTTATCACAGCAATGGGTTTTGATGACGTAATTAAAGTACCTGACGTGTCACTGTTACAAAAGACATTCATGACATCGTAAGCATCCATTGTGAGATTGTTTTGGACAGAATAATTAATAAAAGCACCATTGTTCATACATTGAACGAACTCTTTAAATGAAACTGTGACGCTAGTATCATTCTCTGTAGCTATTATGACGATTTGATCTGAAAAGAGAATAAAATTTTTGTACCTTCAACAACCATTAAACAGAGCCTGATTATTGTATTCTTATAAATAACGAACATAAAAAAATATCAGTGTGTTATGAGGATAGCATCTTTATGACGAAAACTGGCCAAATCTTTCCAGGATCAGTGGTGTTTCTTCATTGAATTTTTAAATGCAATTGTCCCCATTTGCCTGTTTCTCCAGGCCTTGACTTTCCCACCCAATGACTTATAGAAACGCCACCGTCCTAGATGATCCTTATCCAGGTCCAAATTATTGGGTCAACTGGAATTATTTAGGATAATAGCTTACAAAAAAGATAAATAAGTGTTGTCCCGGGTTTCGATGGGAGGTGTAACCAGTAGTGAGCACACTGTTTATTGTTCCAGAAAGACTAGAATGTTAATTGTTTTAACTAAATATGTTAAATGAACCAGGAAAAAAGCATGTGTTTAGATAAGTTAAGATTAATATTATATGATAGTTATTCAATTGACTTACTCTCAGCATTATTGTATATGTTAATATTCACTGACAAATATCTCGTGCCAAGGGAGGCAACCGGTAAAACCAAAAGCCCATCAGACATTCGATTAAGGATAGCATAAGAATATGCGTACACAGAAACTTTGGCAGAGGCTTCTACGGAGACTGCTTTTCTTTGTAAAACACTTCCAAACGGTTGAGCTAAACTCAAGTCACCTAGCCAAGTATGGTTAGTCTGTCCTGGCTGAACGGTAAGCTTCACAACGGCTTGTGTCTCTTGGAATATCACTCTAACCTTCGTTTCTTCACGAGCTGTAATGGCGATGATATTTTTGGAGTTGTGATGCATGGGATAAATGAATGAAAATATAAACTGGGTTCCCCAATGATCAGTTTCAAGACCTGAAATATCAACAAAAATTGTTAAAAATCGAAATTTAAAAAACTTCTGTTCTGTCTTACTTTTGGACAATTTGAAGTTGCAATGAGATACTTGTATCCAAGGTAAAACTTTCCAGGCAACAGAATCAGATTTTTAAAATGAGCAAGTGGTATTCAATTTCTAATATTAGTTGTAAATGAATGACCTGACCTACCAGCGCCATATTTTATACTATTTAATGGCGCATAATATACATATGTGGTTTCGCAACAATGGTATACAATACTTTTGGTACAAAATCAATACTTTGTTCAGTCTGACTGTATCTTTACTTTATAAAGTCCGACTTGAGCCAAAGTATAACTTTAGTTAAAGTACGAGCGCTGCACACGGCAAAGCTGGACCAGACTACTTTTCTATACGAAATATGGAGTGAACATTGACATTATTATAGCCTTCTATTTTGCATTTTGTAAGTCAAGTCACTCGCTTTGAAAAAGTCAAAGATCAAAGTTCACAATCTGTTGAAGCATTGGACACGATATTTCGTATCCTTTTGGCTGATAACATCTTTACCTACCTAAACTTGATACTAGGCCTGCAGCTACAACACAAATAAAAATCTGAAATTTAACGTAGAGACAAGTTTTATTCTCCATTTTCTTTCGGCTTCTGATTGAAAACCATGGTTTCTATCTCGTGGATCAATCTATTCAAATTCCTCCACGGTAGAATAATTGATAATGATAAGGTGAATGAAACACGCGTCTCAAGCAACAATATAACAAATCGCTTGACTAATATAGCAGAGATTGTCAGAATCGGTTCTTCATTTAAATTAAAATCATTTTGAAATACCAATTTTTTGAATATTCAAAAGAATCAATCAACTGTAAATACATTAACATATATCTTTTAGTTTTAGTTTTTAATTAAAACATAGCACAAAGAGATTTACTAGAGAATGCATTGAGTTTAATTAAATTATCAGAAGCTTTACTCACCAGAATATTGCCTTCCATCTTGGCTTTAGAACAGAATAAAACTCGATTAAAATTGAATTTTTGAAAATCCATCCTCACTGTATTGAATTATTTTATAAGTCCAATGATTATATAGATTATGTACTCCACATTCCTTGTTCATGGATTTACTTATCAATTCATTTCTTTGTGCATCTAAATTTTTTAAAAAAGTTATTGAAAAAATTCTTGTAGAAGTTACTTCCCTTTATTATTATAATTCCATAATAGAATTGTCAGTTTCACTCGTGACGCGTCGTGTCATATACTGCACAGACCTACATATTAATTAATTCTGTCGCAGATTTTTTTTCATTTATTGTCTATGTTCTCTTGTCGAAAAATACTGTAGTATCGACATCAACAGATATTCTGTGTAAACTATTTTATATGACTGAATCAGTGGCGGCGCCAGTCTTCCGAGCTAGGGGTACAAACAGAGGGTAGACTGACTCAATAGGGGAACAAATGTCGAGGCTGAATTCAAAATGAGGCAACTATGTGGAGGCGTCTTGTCGTGATTCTCCTATGAAGCGTCTGAAAGGGTTCTCCCAAGAAAATTTTCCAAAAAGTTGAATTTATTTGGTGCATTTTAACACAGGTTTTGCGGTGAAAACGTTTAAAAATCAAATTATTTACATTTGTTAGAAACAAAGTGGGGGTACAATTGGATGGGGGGATGGGGGTGGTGTAGTCAGATAATATGCTATAAATAGAGATCAAATCCCTGAGTGACTGTCTATCCCTCTCTCACCTCACATTCTCTCATTTTAAAATTGAATTATTATTTTACACTATTCTCTCTCTTACATTCAATATTCTACTATTTTGTATATTATACTACGTCAAATATGTGGATTTTTATTTATTTTTCCTTTCTTCAAAAATATTAAATTTTGGAAACTGTTGTATATTCAGAAACTTGGTTCTTTGTCCTGAATCCATGTATAGATTATGTAATTGTTGCAAGCATGTCATGCATTAAAGTGAAAATGCAATGAAAGTAACAATGGCAGAAACGCAACAATGCCTTGAACGTAACAATGCAATGAACATAACAATGCCAGGAACGTAACAATGCTAGGAACGAAACAATGCCATGAACGTAACATTGCCATGAACGTAACAATGAACTTAACAATGCCTTGAACGAAACAATGCCATGAACTTAACAATGCCATGAACGTAACAATGCCTTGAACGAAACAATGCCATGAACTTAACAATGCCATGAACGTAACAATGCCAGGAACAATGCCATGAACTTAACAATGCCATGAACGTAACAATGCCAGGAACGTAACAATGTCATGAACCTAACAATGCCAGGAACGTAACAATGCAATGAACGTAACAATGCCATGAACGTAACAATGCCATGAACGTAACAATGCCAGGGAACGTAACAATGCCAGGAACGTAACAATGCCAGGAACGTAAAAATGCCATATAAATTAGATTGGAGAGGACCCTACCCGTGCTCTTAACTAGCCCTGAACATCAAGTTTCCATTGAGAGACGTTATTGAAGATGTAATTCACATAAAGAAACCTTGTAAAAAATATTTCAATCATTTCCCTCCTCTGTTGAACCGGTTTCATTTTCAGGATCAACATGTATTCTATTAGTCCGTTTGGTCAATTTGGTTGAAATCCAATAAATCATTTTAGAAATATCCATAAATATGATTACGAAAAACACAGATGAAACAAAAATAACAGAAGTAACTCCGAAATTTGTTTCCGATTTAGTTAAATTTTCAGAACTAATTTTTTTTCTTACTGTTTTTGAAAGTGTAATTAAAGAAAAAATACATAGGTTAGGGTCACAGTCATTTACAGTATCTAGAATGAATGAAAAAAATATAAAATATTAACCAAAAACTAGTTAACGATGTTAACGTCATACTTCATCCCAGACGTCATACTGTAAATAACAATAAAACACCTGCATGTCTTTAGTGTTGACCTTCTAGAGTACTCTTTAATTGGCCAGAAAACCTCTTTTGAATCTGTTGAATCTATAAGATAGGAAATGACCTCGGGAACTGTCTTTAATCGTATGTATACATGTGTTGACTTCATATTGATAAAGTATTGATAAAGTAGCAATTGCGATTTCTGTCCTTAGGAGAAAAAATGGCTTATGCAAAGCTCCTGATGGCAAAAATTGTTAAAATATTACATGAAGCCGAACTAAAATCATTGAGTATTGACACGCACCTGTTTCACAATGTTGACCAGTATATCTGGTATCTGAACAGTGACATTTATAAGATAGAGCAGTTTCTACACACCATCCTTTATTTAAACACGGTGAACTAGAACATTCTTCAGTACCTAAAATCAAACAAAGAAATACTGACGAACTTTCAGATCCATTGATAAGGGGTGTGGTTTTAACCTCAATGGTCTAAAACAGTGCTTATAAACATCAGTGAGATCATTCGAAAGATCCCAAAAAGAGTTCTTATCACTCCCATAAATAAACCAGTCATTTTGAAACTCATTTCACTTGCAAAATGTCTTCAACGATTAATCATGAATGAAAATAAGATCATACTCATCATATG
Source organism: Lottia gigantea (assembly GCF_000327385.1). Lineage (NCBI taxonomy): Eukaryota > Metazoa > Mollusca > Gastropoda > Lottiidae > Lottia > Lottia gigantea. The sequence goes on along the minus strand of NW_008707965.1, from coordinate 901,168 downwards.
GAGATAATTCATAGTTCGTTCATGATTTTCTGTCTGTCCGGCGTGAATCATGTCAATTCAGTCGTAGATCACCTTGCCTCCCATTTCCTCTACTATCCGACGATTCCTTCCAATTTCCTCAACCCAATAATTCCAACTCACGGTCTCCAAATCCCCCCCTTGGAGAGGAAATCCCCCCTGTTGAGAAGCATTGACTCCAAATCATACTTATGTGATAATTAATGATGCTTAGGATTTTTCATTTGGTATTTTACATTTTTAGTATAAAAGGTGTGGGAAGATCAATGTGGATGCTTTCTATCAATTATGTACCTGAAAAATCGGTTAACTTCATTCCTCCTGGAAACCCAAACGCATCTCTGTAAATGAACCCATAAACTAGCACCATGAATTGCGAGTTGGCTGTAAATTCAATGGTTCCACTCAATGAGGCGGTTGAACTACTTATTTCGTATCCAGGACACATACCAAAATACAGCAATGCAGGTACAAATCCATTCACTGGCGACTTGGCGATCACATCCACGTGGTTATAGAAGTTATTGTATCCATATTGTCCGAAAATATCCATTGGTATGACGTACTGGTTGCTAAATTTAGTAACTGGGGGAATGACCATCATGTAGACATTCCCTGTATCTGTGGGATATTGGTAAGAAGTACGTGCTGTCATGAAGACTACAACAAGCACTGGCTGACTTGTGGTAAAGCATAGATATGTGCCTGGGTTAATATCAAAATCAGATGGTTGTCTAGGTGTGTTGCTATAAATATTGTTAAAAATAGTAGTTTGCCAGTCAAATTCACTGATAATACGAACCCATATTCACTGACAAATATCTCGTGCCAAGGGAGGCAACCGGTAAAACCAAAAGCCCATCAGACATTCGATTAAGGATAGCATAAGAATATGCGTACACAGAAACTTTGGCAGAGGCTTCTACAGAGACTGCTTTTCTTTGTAAAACACTTCCAAACGGTTGAGCTAAACTCATGTCACCAAGCAAAGTATGGTTAGTCTGTCCTGGCTGAACGGTAAGCTTCACAACGGCTTGTGTCTCGTAGAATATCACTCTAACCTTCGTTTCTTCATGAGCTGTAATGGCGATGATATTTTTGGAGTTGTGATGCATGGGATAAATGAATGAAAATATAAACTGGGTTCCCCAATGATCAGTTTCAAGACCTGAAATATCAACAAAAATTGTTAAAAATCGAAATTTAAAAAACTTCTGTTCTGTCTTACTTTTGGACAATTTGAAGTTGCAATGAGATACTTGTATCCAAGGTAAAACTTTCCAGGCGACAGAATCAGATTTTTAAAATGAGCAAGTGGTATTCAATTTCTAATATTAGTTGTAAATGAATGACCTGACCTACCAGCGCCATATTTTATACTATTTAATGGCGCATAATATACATATGTGGTTTCGCAACAATGGTATACAATACTTTTGGTACAAAACCAATACTTTGTTCAGTCTGACTGTATCTTTACTTTATAAAGTCAGACTTGAGCCAAAGTTTAACTTTAGTTAAAGTACGAGCGCTGCACACGGCTTAGCTTAGAGCTGGACCAGACTACTTTTCTATACGAAATATGGAGTGAACATTGACATTATTATAACCTTCTATTTTGCATTTTGTAAGTCAAGTCACTCGCTTTGACAAAGTCAAAGATCAAAGTTCACTATCTGTTGAACCATTGCACACGATATTTCGTATCCTTTTGGCTGATAACATCTTTACCTACCTAAAATTGATACTAGGCCTGCAGCTACAACACAAATAAAAATCTGAAATTTAACGTAGAGACATTTTATTCTTTCTTTCGGCTTCTGATTGAAAACCATGGTTTCTATCTCGTGGATAAATCTATTCAAATTCCTCCACGTTAGAATAATTGATAATGATAAGGTGAATGAAACACGCGTCTCAAGCAACAATATAACAAATCGCTTGACTAATATAGCAGAGATTGTCAGAATCGGTTCTTCATTTAAATTAAAATCATTTTGAAATACCAATTTTTTGAATATTCAAAAGAATCAATCAACTGTAAATACATTAACATATATCTTTTAGTTTTAGTTTTTAATTAAACATAGCACAAAGAGATTTACTAGAGAATGCATTGAGTTTAATTAAATTATCAGAAGCTTTACTCACCAGAATATTGCCTTCCATCTTGGCTTTAGAACAGAATAAAACTCGATTAAAATTGAATTTTTGAAAATCCATCCTCACTGTATTGAATTATTTTATAAGTCCAATGATTATATAGATTATGTACTCCACATTCCTTGTTCATGGATTTACTTATCAATTCATTTCTTTGTGCATCTAAATTTTTAAAAAAAGTTATTGAAAAAATTCTTGTAGAAGTTACTTCCCTTTATTATTATAATTCCATAATAGAATTGTCAGTTTCAGTCGTGACGCGTCGTGTCATATACTGCACAGACCTACATATTAATTAATTCTGTCGCAGATTTTTTTTCATTTATTGTCTATGTTCTCTTGTCGAAAAATACTGTAGTATCGACATCAACAGATATTCTGTGTAAACTATTTTATATGACTGAATCAGTGGCGGCGCCAGTCTTCCGAACTAGGGGTACAAACAGAGGGTAGACTGACTCAATAGGGGAACAAATGTCGAGGCTGAATTCAAAATGAGGCAACTATGTGGAGGCGTCTTGTCGTGATTCTCCTATGAAGCGTCTGAAAGGGTTCTCCCAAGAAAATTTTCCAAAAAGTTGAATTTATTTGGTGCATTTTAACACAGGTTTTGCGGTGAAAACGTTTAAAAATCAAATTATTTACATTTGTTAGAAACAAAGTGGGGGTACAATTGGATGGGGGGTGTAGTCAGATAATATGCTATAAATAGAGATCAAATCCCTGAGTGACTGTCTATCTTTCTCTCACCTCACATTCTCTCATTTTAAAATTGAATTATTATTTTACACTATTCTCTCTCTTACATTCAATATTCTACTATTTTGTATATTATACTACGTCAAATATGTGGATTTTTATTTATTTTTCCTTTCTTCAAAAATATTAAATTTTGGAAACTGTTGTATATTCAGAAACTTGGTTCTTTGTCCTGAATCCATGTATAGATTATGTAATTGTTGCAAGCATGTCATGCATTAAAGTGAAAATGCAATGAAAGTAACAATGGCAGAAACGCAACAATGCCTTGAACGTAACAATGCAATGAACATAACAATGCCAGGAACGTAACAATGCTAGGAACGAAACAATGCCATGAACGTAACATTGCCATGAACGTAACAATGAACTTAACAATGCCTTGAACGAAACAATGCCATGAACTTAACAATGCCATGAACGTAACAATGCCTTGAACGAAACAATGCCATGAACTTAACAATGCCATGAACGTAACAATGCCAGGAACAATGCCATGAACTTAACAATGCCATGAACGTAACAATGCCAGGAACGTAACAATGTCATGAACCTAACAATGCCAGGAACGTAACAATGCAATGAACGTAACAATGCCATGAACGTAACAATGCCATGAACGTAACAATGCCAGGGAACGTAACAATGCCAGGAACGTAACAATGCCAGGAACGTAAAAATGCCATATAAATTAGATTGGAGAGGACCCTACCCGTGCTCTTAACTAGCCCTGAACATCAAGTTTCCATTGAGAGACGTTATTGAAGATGTAATTCACATAAAGAAACCTTGTAAAAAATATTTCAATCATTTCCCTCCTCTGTTGAACCGGTTTCATTTTCAGGATCAACATGTATTCTATTAGTCCGTTTGGTCAATTTGGTTGAAATCCAATAAATCATTTTAGAAATATCCATAAATATGATTACGAAAAACACAGATGAAACAAAAATAACAGAAGTAACTCCTAAATTTGTTTCCGTTTTAGTTAAATTTTCAGAACTAATTTTTTTTCTGACTGTTTTTGAAAGTGTACTTGTTTCAACTTTTAAAGCATTTACTGTATTAATGGCGTCCTCTGCTATTTGTGCTGTAGTCAATTTCTTGATACAAGGGCATTTACACATGCACAAGTCTCCTTTACAAAATTGTTTGCGCATGTAAATTCTTGTAGGTGTAAATGTCAGTGTTGTGGCCAATGAGGTCGTTGTAGTTTGTTCTTGAGTTGTCTGTTCTTGAGTTGTAGTTTCTTGAGTTGTCTGTTCTTGAGTTGTAGTTTCTAGTGTTGTAGTTTCTTGAGTTGTTGTTGCTATTGTTGCCTGCTCTTGTGTTGTTGTCTCTAGAGTTGTCTGTTCTTGAGCTGTTGTGTCTAGAGATGTTTGTTTTTGAGTTGTTGTGGCTAAAGATGTCTGTTCTTGTGTTGTTGTTTCTAGAGTTGTCTGTTCTTGAGCTGTTGAGTCTAGAGATGTCTGTTTTTGAGTTGTTGTGACTATAGTTATCTGTTCTTGTGTTGTTGTTTCTTGAGTTGTCTGTTCTTGAGTTGTGGTGTCTAGAGTTGTCTGTTCATGAGTTGTTGTGGCTATAGTTGTCTGCCCTTGTGTTGTTGTGTCTAGAGTTGTATGTTCTTGAGTTGTTGTGGCTGTAGTTGTCTGCTCTTGTGTTGTAGACTTTATTGGTGTCTGTTCTTGAGTTGTTGTGGCTATAGTTGTCTGCCCTGGAGTTGCTGTCTCTTGAGTTTTCTGTTCTTGAGTTGTTGTGGCTATAGTTGTCTGCTC
>NW_008707965.1:893338-896403 GCF_000327385.1 Lottia gigantea | reverse complement strand
CTTGAGCTGTTGTGTCCAGAGTTGTCTGTTCTCGAGTTGTAGTTTCTAGAGTTGTCTGTTCTCGAGTTGTTCTGTCTAGAGTTTGTCTGTTCTTGAGTTGTTGTGTCTAGAGTTGTCTGTTCTTGAGTTGTTGTGGCTATAGTTGTCTGTTCTTGTGTTGTTGTTTCTAGAGTTGTCTGTTCTTGAGTTGTTGTGTCTGGAGTTGTCTGTTCTTGTGTTGTTGTTTCTAGAGTTGTCTGTTCTTGAGTTGTCTGTTCTTGAGTTGTTGTCTCTAGAGTTGTCTGTTCTTGGGTTGTTGTGTCTATAGTTGTCTGTTCTTGAGTTGTTGTGTCTGGAGATGTCTGTTCTTGTGTTGTTGTTTCTAGAGTTGTCTGTTCTTGAGTTGTTGTCTCTAGAGTTGTCTGTTCTTGAGTTGTTGTGTCTAGAGTTGTCTGCTCTTGAGTTGTTGTGGCTATAGTTGTCTGTTCTTGTGTTGTTGTCTCTTGAGTTGTCTGTTCTTGTGTTGTTGTTTCTAGAGTTGTCTGCTCTCGAGTTGTAGTTTCTAGAGTTGTCTGTTCTTGAGTTGTTGTGTCTTGAGTTGTCTGTTCTGGAGTTGTTGTGGCTATAGTTGTATGTTCTTGAGAAATTGTGTCTTGAACTGAAATTAAAGAAACAGCCAAATTAATTTCATCGACGGTGGGCTTTTAATTTTCAATTCTGTTGTACTTGTAGATGTTCAGTAAGAAACAACCAACATGTGAACATGTAAAAATGATTTACCTGTCGAACAGTTATACCCAATGTATCCAATATGACAACTACACGTGTAGAAACCAGAAAGATCATTACAGATTCCAAAAATACATGGGTTGGGATCACAGTCATTTACAGTATCTAGAATGAATGAAAAAAATATAAAATATTAACCAAAAACTGGTTAACGATGTTAACGTAATACTTCGTCCCAGACGTCATACTGTAAATAACAATAATACACCTGCATGTCTTTAGTGTTGACCTTCAAGAGTACTCTTTAATTGGGCAAAAACCTCTTTTGAATCTGTTGAATCTATAAGATAGGAAATGACCTCGGGAACTGTCTTTGATCGTATGTTTACATGTGTTGACTTCATTCACCTTTCATCGTCAACTTGAATGGATCAGTAATTGATCACAATTGACAAATTATGTATTCCAGTGAACAATTGTAATGTATGTTCAATGTCACATGACTATATTGCAATGGACTCACGATCAATATAGAGTATTGATAAAGTAGCAAATGCGTTTTCTGTCCAGGAACCTCTAGCATGGTTTAAAAATATGTTTATCAACATTATAAACAATAGGAGAAAAATGGCATATGCCAAGCTCCTGATGACAAAAATTGTTAAAAAATCCACAAAGCCGAACCCCGAAAATCATTGAGTAATAACACGCACCTGTTTCACAATGTTGACCAGTATATCTGGTATCTGAACAGTGACATTTATAAGATAGAGCAGTTTCTACACACCATCCTTCATTTAAACACGGTGAACTAGAACATTCTTCAGTACCTAAAATCAAACAACGAAATACTGGTGAACTTTCCGATCTATTGATGAGGGTTGTGGTTTTAAACTCAATGGTCTGAAAGAGTGCTTCTCAACCTCAATGAGATCATTCCTCCCCGAAAGAGTTCTTCCAAATCTATTCCTCCCCAAAATAAAACAGTCATTTTGTAACGATTAACCATGAAAATAAGATCATACTCATCATATGGTGATAGTTCTTAGTTCGTTCATGATTTTCTGTCTGTCCGGCATGAATGATGTCAATTTCAGTCGTAGATCACCTTGCCTCCCATTTCCTTTACTGTCCGACGATTCCTTCCAATTTCCCCAACCCAATAATTCCAACTCACGGTCTTCAATTCCCCCCCTTGGAGAGGAAATCCCCCCTGTTGAGAAGCATTGACTCCAAATCATACTTATGTGATAATTAATGATGCTTAGGATTTTTCATTTGGTATTTTACATTTTAGTATAAAAGGTGTGGGAAGATCAATGTGGATGCTTTCTATCAATTATGTACCTGAAAAATCGGTTAACTTCATTCCTCCTGGAAACCCAAACGCATCTCTGTAAATGAACCCATAAACTAGCACTATGAATTGCGAGTTGGCTGTAAATTCAATGGTTCCACTCAATGAGACGGTTGAACTACTTGCTTCGTATCCAGGACACATATCAAAATACGGCAATGCAGGTACTAGTCCATTCACTGGTGACTTGCCGATCACATCCACGCGGTTATAGTAGTTATTGTATCCATATTGTCCGAATATATCCATTGGTATGACGTACTGGTTGCTAAATTTAGTAACTGGGGGAATGACCATCATGTAGGCATTCCCTGTATCTGTGGGATATTGGTAAGAAGTACGTGCTGTCATGAAGACTACAACAAGCACTGGCTGACTTGTGGTAAAGCATAGATATGTGCCTGGGTTAATAATTATATCAGATGGTTGTCTAGGTGTGTTGCTATAAATATTGTTAAATATAGTAGTTTGCCAGCCAAATTCACTAATAATGCGAATCGATGTTCCACCAGTATGTCCGTGAGGGGTTACAAAAACGAATTCAGTTCCAAATTCTGTTGTAGGAGGAAGCATTTCCATAACTACTCCGCGAACGTAGAAATTGTGTAATTGCAACTGTCTACTTCCGGTTATCACAGCAATGGGTTTTGATGACGTAATTAAAGTACCTGACGTGTCACTGTTACAAAAGACATTCATGACATCGTAAGCATCCATTGAAAATTGGAGATTGTTTTGTGCACCAATGTTGATACATTGAACGAACCCTTTAAATGAAACTGTGACGCTAGTATCATTCTCTGTAGCTATTATGACGATTTGATCTGAAAAGAGAATAATTATTTTTACCTTCAACGACGATTAAATAGAGCCTGATATATTCCTATTTGACCAACGAAGAGAAAAAAATATCAATGTGACGATTTGATCTGAAAAGAGAATAAATCTTTTTTACCTTCAACGACCATTAAACAGAGCCTGATATATTCCTATAAATACG